>NC_090939.1:421731779-422034809 GCF_040938575.1 Ambystoma mexicanum | reverse complement strand
ACTAACGACTAAACCTGGTACCATAAGATGTATGGGTTTCCTACTTTGGTGAGTTATGCCGGGAGACAGCAGGCAGTTCAATGGCTTTGAATATATTCCTCGAAAATCGAGTGGAGCGTTGAATTGGATAGGGGGTATATAGGGAGGATATAGGTTGAGTTATTTGTCAGACTAATCCCTCCCATGCAGCAGGCCGGAACCAGTGTCTACAGAAGGTTACTAGGGGTTTGTTTGAGAGAATGGTTTTGAAAGAGTTACAGATGACATTTAGAGACCACAACTGGGATCGGTTCACTAACATGTTTAGAGATGAATAGCAAACTCTAAAAAACCTTGAGGAAAACAGAGATTTGGTGATAAATCCTACTGGTAAAGGCAGAGGAAATGTTCTGATGGATTTATTTATGTATGTATTGGGTATTTATAATGCACCTATACACGATGTCTTTCGATACATAATGTATTCCAACATGGTCAGAACTTTGGTGGTCAACAACGCTCACTATTCTACAATTAGATCATACACCACAGATCGTCTTAGGTCTAAAATACAGTAGCTTTGGTAGCAAGGAGTGGTGGAGGGTTTCCTTACCAAAAAAGAAGCAGAATTCTTGACGCCTTCCGAGTGCAGAGTATCAGCCATAGATGCGCTACCTAAAATGCATACATCGGCCAATAATCCCCTAGGCAGAGCAATTGTGTCACTTTGTGGCTGCATTTTAGAACCTATCGGTCAGTATATCAAGGCATTTTTAGAACCACTGTCGGTTACGACCAAGTCATACCTTAGGAATACCACAACAGTTATCAATATCTTCAAAGGGCTAGCATTTGACTCAAGCAAGAATATGTTGGTAACCCTTGACATTATTGCCCCGTTCACCAATGATGGCATTCAGTGTTTCACACAACAGGCTGGATCCCAGAACTACCATATGATCCCGACAATGTTTATATTGGCATTGCTTGAAATTGCACTTTGTAACAACTTTTTTGCCTTCTTCATAATGATATACTCAGAAAGGAAAGGTACCGCCATGCATTTTTGGCCCAAGCTTGGCAAATATTTGTATGTCAGAATTTGAGGAACTCTGTATATTCAACAATACCTATGCAGCCACGTGACCCACTGTTTTCACTATACAGACAATATTATTTTAATGTGGATGGGGCAGGAGGCAGGGCTCATAGAATTTGCAGGTTGATTGAAGCATTGCCAGATATTTTGTTCACAAGCAGTATGGATAGGCATCAATTGCCTTTCTCGGATCTAGTGAGATGCTTTGTTTTCTGGAAACCCATGGATTGCAATACTTTACTGATGTATGACATCCAGCATTCAAGGGCTCTTCGTGGTAGCCTACCATATGGCAATATTTTAGGCTAAGGCGCAACTGCATGCACATAGCCAATCTCCTGGAGGTAATCTTTGAAAACTGCACATACATGGTGAAGCATGCTGCAAAAAAGTCTTGCTTTATTAACCGCAAAGACCTTCTGGCTAAAAGGAGCTGCATGGACTTCCAAACAAGGTGATGTGTCACCACTTTTCCTCCTCAGACTAATAGAAATAATAATAGTCAAGAAACACTGGCGCTGGTGATCACCACAAGTTGCATGTCCCAAATTCCACTCTTTGCACTCAAGCGGGGCAGCAGAAGTAAGAATAAACTCGTACACTCTAGATTCCTGGCAAGCGATGGACTAGTACAATCCTTCCTCACTGCAGATGGACAGATATTCCATATTGAGGTGGTATGAAACCATCCATGTGCCAATTGTGAGGCATGAGCCTTCTCTAAGAAAAACACACTTATCTTACATAACATCAATTGGAAATTACGTCACTTTACCAACTGTAACTCAAAAAATGTGGTTTATGTCATCTGTGCTCAGACAAATTGCTCTATATGTCTGTGGCGTGACATGTCCTTGGCCTCAGGCCCAGGGATCGTATCTCTCCAGGACTGAAATCTCAGCACTGGCTTCCAGTGGTGGCGAGGATTATGTTCAAAACCCTCTGCATTGTCCACAAGGCCGTTCAAGGCCTGGGGCCTCAATACCTTCAACTCTCGCTTCCTAAATATCTTCCTTTTCGAGCTCTCTGCTCATCCACCTCCAACTTCCTCAGGATCAATCGCTTCTCCAAGCAACAAGTTGTTGGTAGATCACTTTCTTCTGCTGGGGCCTCCCTCTGGAACAGCCTCCCTGCCTCTCTGAAACTTGAGGAGAACTATTTCTGGTTCCAGAAGCACCTCAAGACCTTCCTCTTTGCTTTTACTTTCTCTCCTCCTCTCCCTTGCTGATCCCATGGCTGAAACTGAAACTGGACTGGTTACCTGGTTACCCTCTGATCTCGGGCCCAGGTCCCCTCCCCGGCAGTTGCACACCTGCACTGCCGCCCTGGCAACCCTTGAACTTGGGGACTGTTTCTGTATCCCTACAGCTCCCTACCAGCACTTGACACCTGATGTCTACACTTACCCTTGCATTTGCCACTAGTTGGAGGCACTCTTTATTTATTTATTGTCATATTCATTTGACTGTTTCCTATGTACTGCACTGCCCCTTCCGCCTCCCCCCATAATTTTCTCCTTCCCCTCTCCCCCTGCACTTGAGCAATCTCAATGTCACCTGGCCTAGTAAGAACATTTGTCTCTGTCTTACCTCTGTTCCCCCGCCCTTGCCTTGTCGCACCTTGAAACACTTGTTTATAGATGTGTTGTAAATGCCATATCAGTAGTGGTCTAGATTTCCTCCAAGATGGTTCCCTTCCATTTTCCGTAAGCATTGCTCATACCACCCCTTCCTCCCGTTGCAACCCTGTTTACCGATGTAGGGTAAGATGCTGTTTCCTTTTCTTTCATGTTCCTTCTGGTTCTCCTTCGCTTCACACTCGGTTGCCTGCTGCTTCTCTGCTTACCTTCTTTTGACGCCAACCTGCCTTTTGTTCTCTTCTGCTGCCAGCCTTTCTTTCTGTGGTACCTGTTTCTCGATCTGTTGACTAGTCATCGGGATCTGCTGCTCGTCATCACCTGACTGGATTGTTTTGTATTTTTTTTTTTTATTCCTGCTGGCTTTTTTCCCAATGGCTGACTACTTTCGGGAGGAGTGCTGTTCTTCCTATTGTTAAGAATCATCGCAGGGCAATGTGGTGACCTCCCGGAACATACCATTTCTGTTTGAAAAAAGGCACTCCTCCAGGATAAGGACACATGAACCTGCACATGGACAATCTACATTTTATCCTCTTTGGACTCATCAGGTGAGTGGGAAGAGGAGATTTTTGAGACTTACAGAGTAATGGCCTAGAGTGGTTACTAAGGCAGTGCCCACTGGGTGTGTTCAGCAGTGCAGTGAGCTTCTTTCGTTCTTTAGCTCCTACATTTAACAATTGAATTTTCTTTTATTGAATATGTTTTACTGGTATGAGTATGTGTTTGATATGACTGTCGGTATGAATGTTGATGCATGCATGGTATTCGGATATATGTTTTTCGCAGCCATGGTGATTTAGCATCTCTGCTGGTGTTGGGCAGTAGTAGTATTTATATGTTTGATTTTCTGTATTTATGTGTATATCATTTTGCCAAGTTGCATGTTTGTTCAAAATAATTGTAAATAAATGTTTACCTTGAGTATGTGATTTCACTGCTTTGTATATCCGTTATTTCAATATTTTGATATTTTTTCGAAAACATTACATGGGTTTTTCTTGTTGTTGAGGATTCCCACTAAGCCATGTAGTGACCTCTTTTTTTTTTTGTTTTACATTGGGGCTCAAAGGCATATGAAAATATTTACGTTACAAGCATTGATTTGACTGCAACATTTGATATGCTAGTCTGAAATCTGCTGTGATTGACATTGGCTCACTGGAGTATACCGGCAGGCCTTCTGCATGTCATAATCGGATTGCACCTCCACTCTAACATACAGGCTCGTTTGGATCATCTGTGAGCTTCGTCAAAGAAGATTCATACCTGTAGCTGATTGAAGCAGGGTTGCATTCTGGCCCCTTGCCTCTTTAACCTATATGTCTCGGATATTTGGGGAGAGTATGGAGGCCACTGGATTCATTCCTCCTAAAATTGGGGACCTGGCCTTCGCCTAGCTTGGCTATATGGATGATTTTCTTCTGATGGGTAGAACTCCAGTAGGCCTCCAACGGCTTTTAAAAGCATTTAACAGTTACACGATTTATAAATACTTAAACATAAACAACCCTAAAACAAAAATCCATGTAATCCATCCTTTGCATAAATTACTCAAGTATACATGGCAGCAAGATAACATGTAGTTAGAGAAAATTGAGCAACTTGTGTTTTTAGGCTTTTCAGTCTGTACTAGACCAAACAAAGTGATCACCTGGGAAAATTCTACAGCACAAAATGGACGCTTTGATATGTTCACTTTGACAACATTGATTAAATATTTTGAGCTAAAAGTCATTCCTAAATTACTATATGGAATTGAGTTAATTCAATTTTTGATATTTTAGTTTTAAGAAAAACTGAATACATGCCGTATTGTCATGATCACAGGCCATGCTGGGACGGGATCTCATTTGCCCTGCTGGAAAGGGGAGGCTGGACTGCACTAATGCACCGTTGACGCTGTCACCTAACATGCACCCAGTAACTTAAGGCATGTTTTACTACCAGCAAGCCTTTCAAGTTGGTTGCACTATTTGCAACCACCTACTTTCCTAAAATGGCTGCAGAAAGTTCCATAGCCACTAAATATGCATCTAGCACTAGTCTCCTAGGAGACTTTCCTATTTAAACCATGCCCCGAAGATCTTCTGTGCTTCGCGTTTCAACTGTATATACAGCAGAACGCTTACCGTGAGCTCCATGTCCCTGATCCAATGCCCCGAAGCCTACCCCCAGCACAAGAAAACGGACCTGTAGCTTACCTGCATCCAGACCGCTCCAGATTCCAGTTCCTCATGCTTTCGGCCGTGCAAGTGTTTCCCTGCAAGAGGAGAGAGAAAAGACAACGTTATGGACCCAAATAAACAAGCCAGCTTGTGGCTTAGTGAATTAGCAGAGTAAAGACATCAGTAACCGCATGGCAAGCTGCACCAGCATCATAACATTAAGAGACAGAACAAGCAAGGCAGAATAAGCCCCTCCAACACAAGCTGCAGTGGAAAGCAAGGGAAAAGGACAGAAGTGGCAGCAAAGCAGAAAAAAGGCAAAGGAATCCAAAGAGCACCTGCAAGGCACACTATAGCAGCAAGCAGGGGAAAGGGCAGAAAGCAGCCACAGAGCAGCAAAAGGACAGACAACAGTTATAGAGCAAGCAAAACAGAGCAACCACAGGAGCCACTAAAGCACCTACGGCGCAATAGGACTATGTGAGGCACCGCTTGGTATCGACTTTTCAGAAATGACCGCACACGGCAGTCACAGCTGGCCTGGACCTGCAACCACCAGTGAAGAAACTGGCCATCATTCACACCCTCAGGTGAGTCCAGCCTTCTCTGGGACGGGAGTAGCAGGGATCTAGGAAGGAAGGGTTGAAGCAACTGCTGACACTTGGTATCTTTGTAGGTGTAGCGCCTTGCTGACCCCAACACTGCACACGCCACATCAGCCAACACTACACTCGTAACTTTGAGGGTACAAAGCACTCATCAACCCCACCTCTTCCTCCTTAAGCTTGATCAGGTGTTGTTGGTCCTTTACACACACGCTTGGGGTGGCAAGTGGGTGTGAGCATTTCGTCAGAGGTTTCAAAGGCTCCAGCAGAGTTAACATTTTCAGGAGGGAGAAAAATGTGGTTACTAATTTTGCTTATCAATGTAAGTCTCTTTTGAATGGTTGAAAGCTCATAGGGGAGCCACTTATTGCCAATCCGTAAATGATCAAGAAGAGAGTTTACAAACGAGATGATTGAAACGATTGAAAGCAAGCAGAGATACCCTTTGTATGCACAGTTGTGAGATGAACACAAGAATCAGGGGATGTTGGCTCATTACTTGAGAAAATTGCCTTCCAAATATAAAGCTTCCTCCTTCACGCAATGTGGTTTTAACCTGATTTTAATTAGGGAAATCTTAACCATAAGAAAGCTTTTGTCTTGTGATCACTCCTACTGTCTGTATTGTCAGCACATTGTGACAATAAAGTCTATGAAACATTTTGTATTACAATGTCCTCAGATAAATCATCTTTGCATTTTGTATTTCAGTAAGTTTGTCCATAGAGTTGATTGTGATGATCAGTATAATCCTTGGAGCTTGCTGCTGAGCGGGCTCTGCACTCCCCTCAACATTGCTGTTGTGAAGTTTCTTGCAGAAATTAAGTTCTTATACTTATGAAGGAGGCTTGTGAATTATATTTTAAGTGCAGTTTAGTTGTTACATTTTTCATAAGGGATTGTGAAATGTTTTATATGGAGGGTTTGTGGCTTTTTCTTTCTTGACTCGTTTGATGATTGATGGAATAATATTTTGTCATGGAAATTGCATTTTGTAAAGTAAGATTTTGGGACCCTATGCTTCCATTTCAAAATCATATTTTTAACAGCTTTTGACAGCCACCAACGTTGACTGAACCCATACATGCTAAGACTTGTCAATTTTCAAAATCCAAAAGTATAATATTGTAAGAAGAGGACTGTGACTGTGACGTCCCACCTCAATAGTTGGAGGACAAGCATACTTTGCCTAATGGTGTTATGGTGTGGACAAAACAGAATTGTATAGATGTTTCAATTTTCTGTCCCACAAAACTATATACAGAATTATGCTAGAAATATCAGTGTTGAAACAGAATGCCTTTGTAGATGGTGAATGGGCGTGATTACAGGGCATCCATGTTAAAAAACAGATCCATATACTTCGCAGGGATATGGGAGAGTAATCAAGCTATGGAAATGTGTTAAGGCCTATATAGAACATGCAAGACAAAAAGAGAGAGCTGCCCACATTATCCTGACAAGGCCATATGCAGAAACAACATATAGTGGAGACTTTGAAACGCCAGTACAAAGACTGCCAAATCAATGGAACAATAAACAAAATCAATTATTCCTTACGTTCCTAAAAGGCTTCGCTCACTTCTACAAAATGAGTCAGAATAACACATAAAAACACTATCATTCGGGACATTAAAAGTGTCCATGTGCAATACGTAATACATACAATGTAATTAATACAATTAATTCATCAAGGGATTACACAATATCAAAAGTGGTCTAATGCAATTTAAAAAGGCAATGGCATAAAGTGTCAAGTGAAGCAAGACACCACAAAATACAAAAGAGAATAATTTTGAGAAACACCTCAGTTCTAGAATAATAAAAATGGGGTCACAAACATAGTTGAATGCCAATGTTCGTTGTTTATGGCCTAAATGTTTCAATCCCACAGGATAATTAACAGGATCTTCCTCAGGGGAAACATAACTGGCTTGGTGTGTAGCATCTGAAAGAGACCAGTAGAGGAGCATGATCAGTGTGAGGCCGCCAATCAATGAATTGTCTAGTTTTTAAATACCAGGTAAAAATCACACAATTATATCTTACCAATCTCTCAAAGTGATGGATGCTGTTTGACAATTAATACTCTGGTATGTTTTCTTTGCATGCCCAACACCACAAGGCCCATAAAAAAACCTCAACAGAAGGTTATACACTTAAGAACAGAACAAGAGAAAACAAGGTTCTTATTTAGAGTAAAGAAAAATAGATAATTCACCAAAGAAATAAATACATAGAGCATATGATACACACTCACCAGATTGCATGCTTGGAAGGGCCATCAGGGCATGGGATCAAACGTCTTTTGAAAACACTGGATAGGAAAACACACTAAGTATGATTGAATGCAGAAACACTGAATGTATGTATCTATGTGTACAGCATGTTATCTGCATTCTCTTGCATTCCCTTGCTGCACGTATATTTTATATTTATATATTTATTATTGGCCGAAAGCGCAAAGGCGTCAGTGTGCACAGAAACACAGGACACAAGAATAGGAAGATGACGCATATGACAGAATGAATTAATTATTCAAATTAGTGTGTTTTTAGGAGTTTCCAGAATTTAATGTGGTTTCTTTCCTGACGTAAATCCATAAGCAAAGAGTTCCAGGCATAAGCTGCCTGCACTGGAAAAGACAGGCCATTTCCCTTATCAAGCCGGTATGGTGCTGCCCCTTTAAGGGAAGAGCACGCGGCGAAGTGACGTTGCAATGCGCCGCGTGCACTATAAATAAAGGGGGCGTTCCTGGACGTGTTAGTGCGACTGGGGAGCCCGAACACAGCAGACGTCTGGAGGCTGAGTCTGTGGGGGGTGTTTGGGGGCAAAGGGCATCATGAGCGGAGGCACGGACTGACCCCCAACAGTGGCGATGAATCCGGTTTGTCACCCGGGCCCGGCGGTGACAACTTGAATACTTTTTTTACACGGAGCGGGTGAAGAGGCTCTTTCGTTCCATGCCACGGTCTGGGTGGATACCACCCGGCAGGTGGCCATTTTGACAATCAGGCAGTGGATATTCACGGCGCTCCAGAGGGGCCCGTGATTGCCATCCAGGCCCAATGTTTGGACACAATGATAGCAGGCCCACACATGCCCAAATTTTGATTTTTTTTAACATTTTTGGGAAAATTACACTGAGTGAAGGCGAGGTGCTGGGGGAAGACTGCTGAGGACTGCTTGATCCCTGGACCTCCATGGCTCAATTTTTGGGACACCTTTGTTGAACTGTGGATCATCCACACAGCTCTGCAGCTGGAAGATATTCATCATCATCATCATCATCATCATCATGACCAGCTGCTGAATTTAAGTCAGAACTCTGGACTGGCGGACTTTGTGGCCTGCAGGGCCTGCTACAGATCATCATCATCAGGTCTGGACACTGGACTCTGTTTGAGCAGTTGGACTGGTGTACTCCACGGCCTACGAGGCCTGTGCTGGCTAAGTGAGTTGCAGCCCCTACCTCTTTGTGGGGTGCCTGTGCACTTTAACCCATGAGTGCACCTGGTGATCAAGACGGTGGGCAACCTGCGGACCAGCAGATACCTCAAGTTCAGCCTCCACCTGTGACACAACCAGCTTTTCAACCTGTGCCTCAAGTCATGGCACAACTGCGGGCCCCTGCGGAGCTCCAGCCAATCCCGAAGTTTGATGTCTCAGGCCCTACATCCATTCTGGGGCCCAGATGGAAACGAAGGGCCGACCGCCTGGGCATGTACTTCAGGGCCACCATGGAGACCAATGACGACAGTAAGCTGGCAACGCTGCTGTATGCTGCAGGACCTGTGGTGCAGGAAATATTTGAATCACTCCAGACTGCCGATGCCTCGTATGGTGCAGCCAAGACAGCTCTCCGCAACCATTTCATCCCATTAGTCAACGCAGACTATGAGCGGTTTGTAATGTTATCGGCTCGCCAGAAGGAAGATGAGATTCTGGACACATTTTATAGTCATCTCAAACGCCTTTCTCTGGCATGTGCATGGGGTGACCCTGATGACATGATCAGCACCCTCCTAATCCAGGCTTGCTCGTCAGGGAAATTACGGTGACAGATGCTAAGGGAACCAGGGACTACCCTTGCTCGAATCCTGGAACTGGGGTGTTGCCATGAAGCCTCAGAGGCGTGTGCATCCAGGATGGAAGCAGGAACTCACCCAGTGAAAACGGAGGAGGTATGTGCGGTGGGGCGTGGCAGCAGAGGTGCCAGGAGGTCTAGCAGCAACTTCCACAACAGGGGTGGTAGAGCTAGAGAAGCATGCCAGAAGTGTGGCTACGACCTGCCTCACCCTGCCGAGTGTCCAGCGGTGGGAAGAACCTGTTGGCGGCGGCCTTGCTGACCACTATGCACAGGTTTGCAGGGCATCTTGCCAGTAATGGTGCTCAGAGGCCCGGTACGGTCTGACTTCCTGCATCAATCTCACCCACCGAATGTGGCCCAAGTCGACCAAGGAGAGGAAGGTGCCCAGGTGGACGAGGAAGAAGAGGAGGAGAACATCTTCTTTGTATCGAGTGTGGAGGCCCTCAAGTCGAAGAGCAGACGGCAACCATGGTGCATTGTTGCAGTGAACAGGTCCCCCGTCCCGGTGCTGGTGGACACGGGTGCGTCTGTTAACGTGATGGACCGAGGACACTATGATACGATGGACACCCCACCAAAGCTGGTCACCCCAGAGCTCGCATATTTACGTTCGGAGGGTCCAAGCCCATTCCCCTGGATGGGGCGTTTGTGGCCAAAGTGGAGCACGCAGGGTCAAAGATCATAGCAAGATTCTATGTGACACTGGTTAGCAATAACATGCTGCTGAGCTGCGCCGCGGAGGAGGCCCTGGGCATCGTGAGGTTTGCTTACTCTGTATACATGAAAGACATTCACCACCTGCTGGAAAAATACTCTGGCCTGTTCCAGGAGATCGGACAGATGGCTGCTGACCCAGTGAGGCTACACATAGATGAATCCGTGCAGCCCATCGCTCTGAAACACTGGAGAGTGCCCTTTCACCCAAGAGAATTAGTGGACAAGGAGCTGAACAATTTAGTAAACTTGAACATCATTGATAAGGTTGAAGGTCCCACACCATGGGTGTCCCCTATAGTGGTGGCAAGGAAAACGAAACAACTCGACTCAGTAAGGATTTGCGTCGATATGACGTTCCCCAAAAAAGCTATACTGAGGGAGAAACACCTGACACCGACCATCGACTACATTATTGCAGAGCTGCAGGGAGCTTGCTTCTTCTCGAAGCTTGACCTCAGGGCCAGATACCACCAGGTTGTCCTACATCCAGAGGTGCCCTGGCCGACCTAGATGGGGTATTGAATATCAGCGACGACATCCTGGTATTTGCAAAGACTGAGGTAGACCATCTACCCAAGCTGGCCAGGACTTTTGAGTAGCTGCAGTCGCTGGGCCTTACCCTCCACAGGAAAAAATGTGAGTTCTTACGGCCAACCATCGAATTCTTTGGATTCATGTTCAAGGAAAGTGGCGTGTCACCAAACTCCAGGAAGGTAAAGGACATTAAAGAGGCCCGACCACCGGAGAATGTGCCGGAGGTGAGGAGTTTTCTTGGGATGGTGACATACTGCGGACGATTCATAAAGAACTTAGCATCCAGGTCGGAGCTCTTGAGGGCCCTAACCAAGAAAGAGACGGTGTGGCAGTGGGGCTCTCTCAAACAGGTGGAGTATGAAGACATCAAAGGCACCCTCATGGCTGAAGACACAATGGCGTTTTTTGACCCTGCACTCCTGTCGGAGATAATTGTGGATGCCAGCCCGTTTGGCCTGGGGGCCGTGGCGTATGCAAGCAAGGCGCTGTCTGACACCGAACAGCGCTACTCCCAGATCGAGCGGGAGGCCCTTGACATCCTGTGGGGGTGCAGGCATTTCAGGCTGTATGTCCAAGGCCAGCATGTGACTGTTGTGACTGACCATAGGCCGCTGCTTCCCATTCTGGCGGGGTCATCGTCAAAACCACTGGCGAGAAATGAACGATGGATGCTCGCACTCCTTGAGTACGGGGTTGCGCTGGTGTATAGACCTTGCTCCAACAATGCGGCAGACTACTTGTCCCACAACCCAGGGAGCAGCAGCAGAGATGCGCAGGACGCATGTGCGTAGGAAGCGGATGACCATGTGCAGATGGTGGTGGAAGCAGCCACCCCGAATGCCATGATGCTGGAGTATCTGGAGGCAGCAGCTACCCAGGATAAATGCTTTCGCATCCTGAAGACCGCTATGCAACAGGGGTCGTGGAAGACAGTGCTTGAATCCCTGGCCAGATGCACCCAAGAAGCAAAAGGGGTGCTGGAACAACTGTGGAAGGTGAGGGCAGAACTGTCATTCTCCACCACAGGCCTCCTGTTGAGGGGCGACCGAATCGTCATCCCCCAAGCTAAGATCCAGGAGGTAATAATTCTGGGCCATCAAGGACACCAACGGCCCACCAAGACGAAGGCCTGACTATGCCTCAAAGTGTGGTTCCCTGAGCTGGAGAGGCAGGTTGATGAGCATGTGGCCGCATGCGTCTGGTGCCAGGCAGCGTCCCCCGTACAATGAGAGCCCGCCATTGAGACAATCCCTAGAGGGACATTCCCATGGTAGGTGGTACATGCAGAATTTGAGTCCACCATGCAGGGTACACACTTCCTGGTAGTGATGGACGAATACTCCCGATACCCGGAGGTTGAATTCGTCAACTCTGTGGCATTTGAACATGTGGTGGTGACCCTAGAGAAAGTCTTGCCTCTCATGGTTTTCCCCATACCCTGTGCTCTGACAATGGGGCACCCTTCCAGGGTGAACGGTTCGCGGAATTGATGGACACGTATGGGGTTCAACATCAGAAGATCACCCCACTCTGGCCAAGAGCCAACGGGGAGGCGGAAAGGCTCATGCAGACCTTGAACAAGACATTCCGCATATCGCAATGCCAAGGCCGGTGCCTGAGAAGAGTGATGTACCAATTTCTGATGGTCTATCGGTCCACTCCCTGTACATCGACAGGGGTGGCACCGGTGGAAGCCCTGTTCAGGCGGTGCCCTTGCGGACTGCTGCCAGAGGTTGTGGAGAAAGAACCTGAGGTCATCGATACCAGCAAGTGGAGCATGATCGCCGGCTGAGGACCATGCAAGAAAATGCGAGGAGAGGATTCCGCCCCCAACACCTGGCACCTGGGGATGAGGTGCTGATCTGAAATAGGCACCCCCACGGGAAGCTGTCCCTCCCCTTTGAATCTGAGCTGCTGGACATTGTAGCTGTGAAAGGATCAATGGTGACAGCATCCAATGGGAACTCTATCAGTCACCAGGAACATGACTTTATTCAATAGACTTGGTTACACAAGGACTGACACACCCCAGGAGCAGGACAGTATGGAGGTACCCGACGAGGGTGGAGGTGCTGGACCCGTCCCTTCATCTTCCACTGAGGGAACACCTGCTGATAGATCTCCTGTGCCGGAGGCGAGCAGGAGGTACCCCCTGAGGACAGGGCGAGGGAAACCTGCTTGCCTCACCGATCATGTGCTAGGACAAGTATCCTGAACGACCCGCGGGTCGCTGTAGTCATAAAGGGTACCCAAGGCGGCTGTGATTAAAGGGGTATCTCGGGGTGATATGTTTCTCATTATATTGGTTGATGTGTTGTTGTTGTTTGAGTTGTTAATGTAAATGTTGTTGTCCTCATGAAAAAGGAGGAGTGTGGTGCTGCCCCTTTAAGGAAAGGGCACGTGGCAGAGTGACCTTGCACTCTTCCGCATGCACTATAAATAAAGGGGGCATTCCCGGCCGCGTTAGTGTGACCCAGGAGCCTGAACACAGCAGAGATCTGGAGGCAGAGTCTGTGGGGGGTGTTTGGGGGCTCACATTATCGCAAGCGGGGGCACGGACAGACCCCCAACAGCCGGGATCTATGACAAAGAAGATTAGCGTTACTCCCGCATAATGCTTTCCGGGGTCATGGTAAGCTACGATTCCCTTGAAATGTAGAGGAGCCCTACTATAAAGGCATTTATGTGCCAGAGTGATTGTCTTGAACTGTATTATAGCAACCACAGGCAGCCAGTTCAGTTCTTTACTGGATTTAGAGATGTGTATTTTAGTATTTTAGTATTTTATTTATTTCTATAGCGCACCAGGCCCAGGGGCATCCGGGCGCTTGTGGGCTCTACAAGAGTAGTTTTTCACAATGTGCATTGCCTCGCTCTGCACCACATGAAGTTTATGAATTCTACTTTTCTTAGCACCAGACAAAAGGGCATTACAGTAGTCAATACTTTACAAAATAATAGCTAGGGCTAAGGTTCTACAGTTTTTGTCAGAGTCAAAAGCTTCATTTGTCTGAGAAGTCCTAGGTGGTACTGTGGATTTTTGATGATGTTGATAGTATCATAACAACTACATTGATATGCAGCATTCCCAAACACCTCAGTCATGGTACTTATTTGTCAGCATATTTGAGTAGTTCCGCTCATTCCAAACTGGGCAAAACAGTTGATGCAGTCGGGAGAGCATCATTTATATCCTGAAATACCCATGGGTTACTAGATCGTAGGACAAACAAGGAATGTTTTGTAATTCAGCCGTCCACATGAGTGCTGTCTTCAGCGAAATGCGGGAGAAATTGAAGAGTGCTTGTGTCAAGGTCACCATTTGGGTGCCACATTGGAGGAGCAAATGTGCTGATCAATACATACGTCGAGCTGTGCTTTCAATGTTCCCAGGGATTGCTAACATGGTGGGAAAGTCAATGTTACAACAACAATAATAATACAGATTAGAGTTGGAAAGGCAATTCATGAACTGACATGGTGCCCTTGTGACAGAGTAGATCATTTGCAGTTTGGTGCCAAAAATGAGTACTGCTGTGTTGTAAAATTAAGGGCTTGAACGCTGCACAGAAGTAACAGTCTGGTCAATTTTAAGTGTAGAATGCAGAAGAAATCACGACATGAGACTGTAATTAAAGAGGAAGAATCCTCAGACATTGCTTGAAAAATAAATTCATGGTAAAAGAGGAGAATACTCAGATATTACGTGAAAAAAGAGTTCATCCACGTTCATAATTAAAACTAATAGCAGTACATGAAGGATCATTCGGGAGTGCAGAAACATTAGCAAACTCAGCAGGGAGAACATAAATATATAGTTGCCCAAAATCTGGCAAATTATCACTCATTCAGATAAATGGGAGAGTAGGACAATATACAGATCATATAAACACAAGAGCCTCATTCAGGCCAACAATATGAGAACGCGTATTAAAGATCAAACTTTGTTCAAACTGAAAGAGCCTCTTTAGATGACTCCACCTATTACCATGGCCGTCAGGCCTGTCCATATGAAATCCATCTCATTATGTCTCATAGTCCTGAAGTGATTCACCAATTGGGCTGAAGTGTTGTTGTTCTTTATACAGCTTCTGTGTTCGCAGATCCTGTTCTTCACCTTTCTCACAGACATGCCAATGTATCACAATTTGCACGGACAAGTGATTGCATAAATCACTGTTCTGCTGGTACGATTGGTCAGTTGCTGTTGTTTCCATGGCTTTCATAACCCCTGGAAGAAGGAAGAGGACAGCAGGGTGTGGAAGGGGTTTGTGTGTTCATTTATGTATGTGTCTGTTTGTGTATGTATGATGTGAAGGGTGGGAGGTAAATCAGGGTTGGGGGTGAAACCCCTAGATCAAAGGTAAATTCTGCAAATGTGAGGGGGGATGGTTGGTGAGTGGGGGCAGGAGGTTTGAGTGGTAAAACCCCCCAAAATTGCAATTATCTTGCGCATTCAAGGCCACACCAAATCAGCCTACTCAATGCAGCCTTTCTAGTATGCAGCCTTCTCCGGGTGGTATTTAGACAACCACATTGTTACAGTGTGTTGTCCAGAGTCGCACTGCTCTTTATGCATCCAAAAGTGCAGACAGGGTCCATTACGCTCCGTCTGTTTCCAAATTGTCATGTGGGTGGAGTCACAGATGTATTCTTTACATGGTGTGGTGAAAGTAAAAGAACCCATTTACCACTCTACGTCCTACCCAAACCAAAAAGACACGCATAAGATAAACCCTACAGAAAGCCTGTTTTGTCATGCATTCAAGCCTATTTAGTAGCCACACAAATCGGGCATTAAGATGCAGAACCGTAAGTGCTCAGCCATGCCATTGTGCAAATTAGCAGTTGAACCATGGATTGGACGGTATGCCTCCAACCCACCACAGCACTTTCACTGCAATTTGTGAGGGGACATGTCACCACAACATATGTGGCATTTTTGGGAGGATGCATGGTCAAGGAAAAGGAAAAAATGGAGATTGGATGTCTTGCCAGGGGTGGTAGAAGGTGAGTTTGGGGCACTTTCTCCAGCTTAAAAAGGCCCCAGAAAATGTCCATTGAATGGGATGTCATAGATGCGAGTTGACCCACTATTGATATTTGAAAGTTATGTCTGCAAGCAATATACAAATAGGGTTTGCCCTATCACCTCCGATATTCTTCACAAACATTAATTCTCTTTAGTTTTGAAGTCATAAATGCGTTCTTTTCTCAGAAGCTCTTCCACATGTATTGATTGAATGAAAAATCATAGGCATGGGGCTTCCCACATGTCCATCTGTTACGCTCACCTGGTCTCTGTGGAGACGTTGGGGCATGGTTGCAGCCCTCCCAGGAAGTAGAACCCCCACTTGTCTGATTTCTCCTGCTGCAAATAGGCTGTGGGCTCCTTCGATGAATTCGATCACAGCTCCTGCGTAGATGTGGGAGGACGTATGTTTGCTCTCCTGTGAGTGAATTCCCTCTCAAACCCTTCTTCCCATAGCATGGTTTCCGTGAGCATGCATCAACCCAGTAAGGCTCACCTTTAGATTATTAATGGTGAGCTCTCCGTCCTGCTACTTCTGGCAGGTGCGCATTTAGGATGTTGACCGAGTTCCTTCACTGGTCCTTCATACGTGGTGTCCAGTCCAGCTGCAACTATTCCACGCCTTTCTAGTAAGTGTCTTTCAGTTTTCTCTTTGTCTCGAAGTATTTGTATTGTCTTTCTTACAGCCTGTTGTCAACTCTGTAATAATGTCTATCTTTTTCCCAAATAGGTGTGATTGTGGCCCAGCAGAGCACGAGGTGGCTCCAGATGAGGAGCGGAGGGTCCCGCGGTGGTCCGGCAGCAGGTAAGTGAGCTTTTAAGGATAAGCGCGAAGAATTTAGCAAGCGCGACCTCAAACTGAAAGTTCGTAATGTCTATCCTTGCCTTTTGTCCTTTTACAGGGTCCGCCTTCGTGGATTAAGAAGATTTCATGCTGCCGTGCCCAGAGCTGAAGCCCTGCGTGCCAGAGGATGAAGAAGATGTTGTGCTGCTGTGCCCAGAGCTGAAGTCCTGTGTTGCAGAGGATGAAGAAGATGTTGTGCTGCGGTGCCCAGAGCTGAAGTCCTGCATTCCGGAGGATGGAGAATGGACGTCAGGCTCAGCGATGAAGAATGCAGGTGAATGCTGACTCCAGGAGGTAAGTGTATGGGCAGGAGACTGGATTCCCAAGGGTAAGTGCTACTTTTTCCAGGCGGTGGTGAGCGTTACGCTGCATGCAAATGCAGATTAACGTGAAGCGTGCGCCTTGGAGTTGGATTGGCTTTTATAGCTGAGCACTTAAGGCCGCACCCTCTAGTTCTGTTCTGCTTGCCACACCCTGCCACTCCTTGAAGTTGCATGTCCAGCTCAAGATGGAAAGCCACACCCGGACTGACTGTACACACGTGGAAAGTTCCTGAAAAACACTCCTGCTCATAATAAAGAGTCAAAGGTGCCAGGACTGAGTCCAACCGGGCCCCCTGTGTATAAACGTCCCAAAGGGATGTGCGTGAACCGTGCTACCCCTTGCTCCCACAACCTGATGGTGCAGCTCCTGTGATCCTGGACAAGTGGCCATGACACCATCTTCCTACTCAAGACCTCTGCTCATCTACCTCCAACTCTCTGAGGGTCAGACGCTTCTCCATGCAGAGAGTTGGGTAGATCTCTATCCTTGACTGAGGTCTCCCTCTGGAACAGCCTCCCTGCCTCTCTCAAGCTTGAGCAGGACCACCTTAGGATTCTGGAAGCAACTCAAGACCTTCCTTTTCGCTTCCACTTTATCTCTCCCTCTCCCTTGCTAATTACCCTCTTTGCTGTGCATACTGGTTACCTGGCCAACCACTGAATTTACAGGACCAGGCTCCTGGACGACTTTGCCCTTGCACTGACTCCGATCCTCCCAAACACTTAAGGATCTGTATCTGAACCCTACAGTCCCTTGATTCTTTGCACTTAGGATCCACTTCCTGGATGCATTTACTAGTTATTTTGCACTCTACCCTCCTCGTACCCCGTATGGCACTTCTCCCCCCCCTGCACTTGTGTGATCTGAATGGCACAAAGCTTAGGAAGATCCTTGTTATGTGTTCCTTCTGTCCTCCCTACCTTGTCTTGTCACGACTAGAAATACATGTATACAAGCACGCTATACGCAACTTATCATATTATATCAACTATGATATTGTGCAACCAGGTGTATGCTATCATTATCCTTGGATATCAATGCTACCTGTTTGTGCATGTGTCATGAAAACCTTGCCCACATTTTGAGTCAGATTCCTAAGGATTTAAAATACACAGAGCATGTTCTGAACTTCTAGCTACATGTCCTTCCTTTTACATCAATGAATGTTTAATTGCATTACATTACATTCGGGAGAACACACCTGAAATGTCCTTATTTTCAAATAACTGAATTGGTATCCAAATATATCTGCAGGACTTCAGGAGCTCTGGAATTCTCGTGACAAATAACAAATCATTGGTGAGTCCCAAAATAGGATATTACAGAAGATATTATCGGTTAGCTCTTCTACGTACCTTGCATGAGTACCAATGGTTGATGGGAATTGTGCAGATGTTTTGGTTAGCTATACTCTATCAAAGATGAATGTATTACTCTGGAATGCCATATTTCTAATGATACCACTGTTGAGCCATCATTCATATGTCAGTTTCAACAAAGGGCACATAACAAAATGTTATGACCCCACTGAAAATTCATAAGCTCCCCAGACAGAAACAAATTCCATGGCATGTTCAGTTGTCGAAGTGGGCAGGAGCGGTCTGGAGCAGTGCTCCTCTACTTTTTTTAAAGTTTTGCTGTTCCTATACTATTGTAAAGATAAATCTTTCCGCGGTGGTTTTATTTTAAAAAATAAAGGAAGAAGTTGAAAATTCACTCCACTGAACGTTCCCTTAAACACCAGGCGCATGTTTTTTTGGGGTTTCTATTGTGCGTGGGAAGGTGTGTGGTGGTGGCGTTTGTGTGGAGCGCTGGCGGGGGGGCAGGCCGGTAGGGAACATAGTTGCACTACTACTACTTTTTATACACTTCGACCGCTGGGCCCGTTTCAAACGTCATTGGTCTATTTGCTCATTCGGTATGCTTTACTGTATCATTCAGTGTGTTAGAGGTAGTTTTGCCAAGTGTCAGGTGCATGTATGCATGAATGGGGCTCACTTGATGCCATGTTGCACAGATGATGATGACCTGTTCCTTTAGAATGATGGTACTGCTGGACATGTTCTTTAAAAGTACCTTAGATAATCCCTAGGGCTGGAGTGAGCTTGCTGTTATCATCCCGTGGGCTCAGGTTTGGTTCCAGAGATATTTCAGATTGATGAATCAATGTTTCGCCTGACGGATAATATGTGCCATAGTCCTAAACTCTACTGCTGTTTTTGACTTCCAGAGAGCCGTTTCATTTTTTATTTTTTTTCGACTGTGCTCAACCCTGTGCCAAGTATGATTTCTTGGTTGGCCTTCCTATGATTCTCAGGACTCTGCGATGTTTCCGCGCAGACACCAGAGTTTACATTGTGTTTTATTTGGCAGTGCCAGAGAACAGCTTCCGAATCTCGCTGCTACTGCCTTGTTTGATCTATTTCTTGTCTACCTTTCCGTAGATCTTATGAATGTTAAAATTGCTCAATTTATCTGCGCTATGCTTTTGATACAGACTTACTAGACCAAACTCACGTAACTATATACTAGTTACTGTTTTAGCCCATTAATGCTGGGAGAAATGACTATGATCTTAAAGCATTGGCAACTAAAGTGATGTTTTGAAGCTGCAACAACCTTTCCTCCAAATCTTTGGCCTGGGAAAATTGGCCTTTTGAAGATGTGTCCTTTTATACATATTGTGGGTTTGTGATTGTGATCTCCCCAAGCTACACTCTATCTTAACTGCTTGGCTGACTTCAACAAGTGCAAAATGATGGGCCTTTTGAAAATCTCAACTTAGCACTGCAGCATGCCCACAATAGCATTGTCAATATGTTCAGTATTGACCCTCAACATAATACATAGAGAATATTTGGGGTCATGTCAGTTTTTCAAATATGTATGTGCTCTGAAGCATGGTGTCCATGCTGTGGCCACGTATTGGCTTACTTTAGAGCATCTGTGCTAGCTAATAGGTTGGAAAAGTGTAGTCAGTGATTGGAGTATTGTTTCTGGGGTCCCTGGTTTATTGGTGTGGTGTTCTTCTGATACATCCCAGATCAAGCGTAGCAGATAGCATTTTTAAAAAGTTAAATTATCCACCAAGCCGGCTCGAACGGCTCTATGTTACTTTGCCGACGGGAGTTTTTTTCATTGCAATTTTTTGTGAAAACAATGAAAACAATAAACTCATTGATTTTCAATGTTTTTTTTAATTTTGGGAGTGTTCCCCCAGACTCTTCCTTTCCCTATATGTTTGCCCCCAGCTCAACCACCTCAACACCCCTTTTAACTGCTTAATACCCGCATCTATTTCAATTAGTTTTTGTTGTTGTTTTATTTTCTGTAAAAATTACATCGAAAATCTCCTGCCGACAAAACAACGCAATACCTTCTGAACTCCTTTCCAGACTGTGGGGTACAGGTCGCTGAAAGACCTCCTCTCTCTTTCTGACATGTATTTTGTGCCACGTCTCAGAATGTAGCAGAGGTTCAAACTAAAGGGATTTTCTGTGCAACAGCTGAAGGATTGGACTAATGTATAAGTGAGCTCATTTTAATTTGGGCATAATATGAATGGAATGCATACAGGCCTTGCACAAGGCTTTGTTGTTTTCCATTAACATCATGCCTCATTTGTATTCATTTGTATGGCGGAGAGGAGGCCCAGAAAGTAACGTGCATTACCGCCGGATTCCTTCCTCTCCGTCAGCATTTGTGGTGGCATGAATTTTCATGCAGGTGCAAATGCTGGGGACCTCTACGGAGCCTGCCGGCGTTATGCAGCAGCATAAAGCCGGCAGACTCAGTAGCTATCCATTGTAACCATTGCATATTATCCTAACATAGCAGACAGCATTTACCCATGTGCACGCCAGAGTGCAAATGAGCGGAATAAAAAGTATATGATGTATGCCGTCGTCAGCTCCGCACAGTTGCACTCAGTTGTTAATTACCAAAATTTGGTTGGTGGGGAGCAGCCTATGTGTATGTCTACATTTAACAACTGCCCCCGCCAAATTACAACCTGGAGCAAAACGATCTGCAGTGTGTGTCTGTCTAGTTTGAAATATCACCCTAACTACAAACGTTGTTTGTTTGGGCAACAGCTTCCAGAAATCCATCATGTTCTACTTACATTCAGAATGAGTCGGGCACCAAGCAATCTTCATAACGGCAGATGAGTACAACACCCTAAGCAGGACGGTGTTATTATTTGTGAAAGCACCATGACTGACAACACATTATGTATGTTATATAGTTTTTATAATGTGCATACTCCCTCTTGTATATGACATATTGGTGCTGGTGAGTATGGTTTGCAGGTTTCTCTGCAGGGCAGAGGCTAATAAAGGTTTGGATGCATTGTTTCAGCTCTTGACTTTCATCACTATGCTTGGAAATATATTAAAAAAGATACAGAATGTTCACACGATGGCAAGTCTATTTGCTTTCACAGTGCAGTGCTTCAGTAGATAGATGCACTGCCTTATCTGGGCTCATTACTGCTGTAGACACTATTGAATATATTTTAGAACCTTGAATTATGTGTCTTTCTTGCCTAGGTTATCTTGTTATTACTCTGTGAAATATGTTCATAAGCTGATATTTGTGCCTTATCCGATCATGAAATTGCACTTCACTTTCAACTTGCTAAAAGTAAATGTACTCTCTCATTCTCGCTTTTACTTTATACCTATAAGCACATGTTTGTCTGTGTATTGCTCTGTTTCCACCAATCTGTTTATTCTTATTTTCTTATATTTCTATGGCTGAATTAAGATGATGCATACCAATACATACCTCGACCTATTTTTGGAGTGTCAGACACAACCACCCTAATAAGCTCGATCTGTACGTGTTTTGTCTATGAACAGTGTGACCGTGTGCAGTCACCTCTCTGTTTGCAGGGGATTCTCATTGCGTTCCATACCCCACAGATGCATGTCAAGGCTTCTTGGCATGCATGCATACAACATTCCGAATGGAGCTCGTTGTATGGCTCCTCTTCAAATGGCCTGTACATATGTTATCCCGCCCCTGCCATTACGTGTCAAGCCCATTGAGGTTAACGAATAATACATAAAAGGGGGACTATGACACATCGATGCCCCCCCCATCTTTTAATGTAGAAAGGAAACGAGGTACATCTCGTAAGGCATATTCAACACACGTTTCCAGGTCAATGTTTACATCATGATGTTATGATCTTACCCCCTCAAAAGACGCCTATAATCTGATGAAGAAACATTGAGGGACACATGTTTGGACATCCTCTTCTCACCCACTAAACATTGACAGCTAGTTAGAGATATGATGCAAGTGAGAAGATGAGAATGAAGGTGTGGAACATCTTCACTTTCTGAAATACAATCTCTGCAAGTGGTGACGCAAGAGCCCACGTCACACGCATGGCACCATATGTGACAACTAGTTTCTTTCCATAGTTTGTGGCTGCAGTGCTGGTGGGAGTCTCTCTCTCTCTCTCGCTCTCTCTCGCTCTCTCTCTCGCTCTCTCTCTCTCGCTCTCTCTCGCTCTCTCTCGCTCTCTCTCTCGCTCTCTCTCTCCCTCTGTCTCTCTTTCTTCCCCTCGCCCTCTCTGCTGACAATGGAAACTGTGTTCAATGCCTCGTGGGCTCATTGACGCCTTGCCTCCCAGGAACATCAAGGTGCATGAGGCATTATATTGCACATTTCAGTGAGGCTGGTTGCGATGCAGGGTAAGCATTTAAAGGAGCATACTGGCAGCACCTAGATGTATCCCTGCACCATTCATGTGATTAAACATTAGGCTGTATCTGGCATTCGATGGCAATACTTGGGCATTTGTGAATGAACGTGGCATAGGAAGACAGCACTTAATTATGTGAGATGGCATCATATATATCATGAATATACCTGGCATATGAGGTCTTAGCTTCATTATGTTTAAGTTCTTAAATCACCACTTGCCATATGGTCTATGTGCATGAGCATGTGATCTAAGATGACATTACATTGGCCAGTTCTGCATTTACCTTCTTAGCTGACATTGCTTAAACATAGACCATTGGACGGGGTAGAATTACTAACCAGGGAGTTGAGTTCATGGCTGGTCTGCATCTCTGAATGGCTGCTAGGTATTAGGTAGGGACAGTTGTATGCTAAATATGCACAAAGACATACATTCTTCTAACATGAGTAGCATACTCTGCATGGAGCTTATTCCTCACAAAACAATTGTCATTACTAGCTGAAACCAAAGGGCTATGGTAAGAACAAGCTGTCACAAAGCTTTACACAATAAGTGTTGCCATGCTACATTGCTAAACGTAAAGAAGAGAAAACTGAAGGGGTTGACCTACTCAGCCAACATTCCGCAGGCTGCAACCCCCACAATCATAGCCTGAAACGCTTACATATTGGAGTCTTTTATCAAACTGAAATATCCAGAAACGTACTCAGAGTTCAGATGAATATGTCATAGCCTACACTGCCATAATCCAAGAGGGATCAAGGAGGGTAGCACAACTGTGACATAACTTTTGAACTAGGTGGACTCAGTGCAGAACTGGTTCATCTCCTCCCAGGCCCAGCACAAAGTACCAGAGCAGGACTTCTTTCTATCTGAATATGTGGGGACATTTGCTTTCCGATTTTAGCCGTTATAGAGTTCTGACTGGGAGCAAAGGACAAACCACTTCACTGCCTTGAAATGTGCATACAATATGCATACAGGCAGTATCTCGCCACTGTAAGGCAAGACCTCAGACAACCAGACAATACAAAACACTCCTCTAAAGAAAAGAGGTTGGTGCACCTCTTTGCAAGGAAAACAAGATTTATGTTATGGACAAAAATGAAAAAGGTGACAGAAGGTCCATAACGCCAAACTGACATGGAGCTCTCTGTTAGTTCAAAGCAGGCATGAGGTTTTTAAAGGAAGCAAGTGTCACTCATGATGTAAACAGTTTACAGTGTTAACCCCCCCACACTCATTGGCTACCGCCTGTATACATACTACAGTCCCCTAAAGTCCCTTGACTCATTGGCCACATCCTAATTGACCCCTACCCTCTAACACATGGTCCCCCTACTTTGTCACCTTGGGTCCAGCTACTGGATAAATAAATAACCTGGAATGTTACACTCCACATCGGCTTAGTTATGTGGTGTGCACCTGGTCATTAACATGAGCTCAGTGGGTAACTCCAAGGTAATATTGGCTCCTTGGAATAATGGTATGCTGGACTAAATTTGTTGGCATCCACTCTTGCTTGTGTCACAAATCACAAATCTCTCCCCCCTCTCCCCTTATCAGCCCCATTCCCCCGGAGCACTTTCTGGCTCTTTCTCTCTTGAGGTCCACACTAATCAACCAAATTTGAATGGGTTTATGTACTCTGGTTTACATTTGTCTGGCAGTTAAAATGAGATTCTTATTCTGGAGGGTGCTAGTGTCCTAAAGCCAGACTAGCAGCTCAAGACCTCTGCTGTGGGTCCCTTGGGTTTGTCCTTTGGGACGGGCATTACCCCTGCTCGGCCATTCACATTCCATTCTGGTTTTGCAGGCCTACAGCTTGATACCATTAAACTGCTATTTGCTTGCTGTGAAGGCCATGATTTTCGGCTCCACTGCAGGGGCTTGGGAAGGGGAGATGATTCAAACACGTCATCGCCCTGTGCTGCTACATTTCGAAAGGGGAATACAAAATGCTAGGCCTCACATCCAAAATGTCTGTGCTTAGGTATTTTTTGCACCCGGGCTCAGTGTCGACCTCACCATTACTATATACTACATTTTCACTACCCATACCCCATACATGTGCCTATCTGCACGTCCATAACTAGTGCAAATAACTGCATTTATCATTCCTATTTTGTGAGGTCCACCCCCTGCAGCCGCCCAAAAGCACGTTCTCATGCGCTTATAGGTTTTCCTAAGCCTGAATCCCTTTGGCGGGCATGGGTGCTGTACGTGCATTCCAACACTGCTTATCATGAGTTCTGTTTCGGATGGATTGATCTTAAGTCTATCTTAAGCTCACGTGTGCTAGCCATGAGAAGTCAGATGTGTCCGTTGTTGGATCATTTTTGAAATAATGTTTCCTGTTGTCTGCATAGATGAAGCATGTGAGTCACCTTGGCGTATTCTGTATGTCATGGTGCGAGCTGGTTGTCTGAAAAGGGCCATGGGTGTTATCAGTTAGGGAGGATGCAGTGCAGCAAAGGGCGGAGGATCATGTGTCTTCGTTTTTTGGGATCTTGGGTCTGTTGGATTCTATTGATTCAGAAGTAACAAGAATTAGTGCACTGTTTGCGTCACCACTGGCTGCATTGCTATTTAGAAGGTCTACATTGAGCAACGTATGGATGCGTTACTGATTACTGGTCTGAAACAACATTCATAGAGGTGGTTGTCAGCATATTCTCAAAGCTTTTGGTAGATGCATTTCTCAAGGCTTTTGCAGGTTAAAGGTGTGCCAGATTGGGTAATAATAGACACGTTCAAGATGGACACCAGGTCAATTGTTTTGTTCAAATGCTCCACAAACAACGTCTGCCATCCACTTTATATCCATGTTAATATTGGGCATTGTGTGTTAATGGCTACATTTTCATGGTGTGATTTGTATGAGGATCCTTGCATAAAACGTCATTTTATATGGACCTTATGTTCTTATCGTCTAGATGCTTTTTGTTGCTTCCATAGCACACACAGAAAGCAAAGTGTGCACTATCTCTATACTGGTAGGCCTCCCGTTTGACCATTTGCGAGTTAGTTCACAGTAACATGGCATTCCTATTAAATCACTACTGGAGTCCCACACAAAAAATAAAATAAAATAAACTACTCTCTGTTCTTACTTTTAATACATTCGAACATAGATGAGTTTATTAGAGGAACACTGATTTGTTTTCTTCTAGTAAATCGCTGCTTAAGCGCACACACATAACCTTTATAAATTATGCATGTGCGAATCATACATACTTGTTACCTTCAGATGTCCACTACTTTGTCAATAGATACCCAAATACCTTACAACAGTGGAATCAGTCCGCTCTGGGTCTGAATCAATCCCACTGGAATACAAACAATTACTCTATACTGGGCTGCACGGGCCTGCATGGACCTGCATTTATTGCTTCATGCGAATGTATCAAATACATACATGCATCTCTGTAAATGTAATCTGACATTTAGCAGCAATGTCAGCCATAGCTCTCCTCGGGTCCTAAAACCCACCCCACTATCCCGAAGCAAGCCATCCAGCAGATCGAGAAGCCCAAGAGTCTGCTGGTGACGGGCACAATTATGTATATGCAATTTAATTTGATTTGTCTGTGCTTCACATTCGTAATGCTATGCTATTTCATGTTTTTTCAAAGACACTATGCGGTGTAATAATCTAGATGTTGGCTTGACTGTAGGCAAAATGGCTAGGTAAATCTGCCTGAGAGCACCCAAGATAAGGTTAGACATCTTAGGGTGCATATTAGAGCACTGAATACGTGTTGCGTTGCTGGTGGCGGGGGCCTTAGAGGGATATAGCCCCAGGTCTTTTGGTTGTAGCCCTGGATAAAATCTCTGGGGCTACAACGAAAAGGCTACCTAGCCCTGAGTCCCGACAGTCACGATGTACGCTTAGACCCGGATCTTTTCCAGACCTAGCAACAGCTGGGCGTGTCTCTGATGGAGGCAGGGGGTTGTCAATGGGCATAACACGCTCACCTTCAGATGGGGGACATTGTTTTCAAATGCTCAAGCAGAAAGTCTTTAGTATTCTCAAGTCTTACTATTTGAATGATCATACTAAAGCTTGCTGTACAACTTGTTTACACCTCCCAATGTATTGTGTGCTTCTATCTTAGTCTATGACATTGCATATGAAATTAGACAGTAAAATGTACATTTCACATACAATCAAACACATGTTAGCACAGGATTACCACCTTTACAACAGCAGCCCATCCTACCTTCTCGTTTTCCATCTGTATTCTCTTTCTTTAACGGAGATATTAATTTCTATATCTATTCATTTGAGTATTTGCATCAACAGATCAGCACAATAGTGGCAAGGGGTTGGGTCTATTTTAGCAGGCCCCTGAAGGAGCTGACCTATCCTGTCAGTTTGATTTGACTCCCACCAAGTACTTTCAGGTCGGGTCTTTGTGGAGGAAGAAGGGGAGGACGGGACTTGCATAATCTGTTTGACTGAGGTCATGGACCCCTATGAGGAAATGAGGAGTAGGGAAGGTGCAGGTTGTTAGGCCAGAAGATAGGCTGTTAGACGATATGGAGGCCATCAGTCGAGGTCTGACAGAGGAGGGGTATGTTTTTACCATGAACTGTAGTGCTGGTAGGAAGGGAAAGACTGGAGGAGGCTATCATTAGACTCCGTTTGGAGTCCTCATTCTGGGGGCCCAAAGATAAGGAAGAGAAAGGGATGAGTGCAAAGAATGGAGGTGAGTTCAAGTTGTCCAATCTCAAAAGGAATCAAGGACCATGAGGGACTGGTTAGGGGACAGGACGGTGTTCCTGCCTTGATAGGAGACCTTGAGAGTTTGAAGGTTGGTACCGTCTCTCAGGTTGCCACAGAGTGGGGCGCATTGGTGGGGAGAGGGCAAGAGAGAATACATGTTGCTGCACCCAGCTTCTCACACTAGGCATGGATTTTGCAGGCCATTAAGCTAGATTTAGAGAGCAGGCAGTACTGCTGAATTACTCTTTCAGGAATAGCAATTATTCTTGTATACACTATCCCTCTCATGAATTGCTTGCACTTTAGATCCTATATCATAGACTGGCCTCTAGTGCAACTGTGAGAAGGCTTTTGTGTTTAAATGCCCATTATTTCAAATATCAGAATCATATTTTACCTATGACATGTTCCTAAAATTGCCGCCAAGTAAGGTGTGCTGCAACAACGCTGCTGAGTCACCGTAAGGGAGCAGCTCAGCATGCTTTGCAAGGACTACATATGATATATTTTATTTATAGCGCGCCAGTACACAAGTGTTTCATATCATTCACTTTGCCTGTATGCTGCATGTATGCTGCATGTAGAACTGTGCTCCAGAGCATCAGCTGATTCCCATGAAAACATTGGTCCAGCTGCCACACAGTCTCTTCATGGGCAGTGCGTGTAAATGATATCAGAACCCTCAACTGTGCAGAGTTGCAAGGTTTACACAGTCAATCACATTCTTAAGATGCATAACTCCTGTTCAAGAGAACTTATTTAAACAACAGACCATTGCATTCATAGTCTTTCTGTTTATCAAAGGAAATGCTTTCTTTTTCACTTTTTCAGATGTATGTGTAATGTGTAAGTCAGAAGCCGGAGAAGCTTAGAATTACTGCACAGCAAACTGTTTAATGAACGTTGTTTCATATCTCTACCAAGTTCTGGAGGGGAGGTTTTATCTCATTTAAAATAGACCAAGAAGTGTGCGTCCCTTTTTAAGTTCTACAGTATACAAATCAGCAGTACACTGATTTGAAGTTTCCCATTCGTAAAGCAATATTAATGGTAAGGGATAGTGGCCACTAAAATCACTATATCACTGATTGCATAGCTCTGCCCTTGATATCCACATACCAATGTGACCTGCACCAACTATGGTGGTTGAGAATTAAATCAAATGGAACATGTAAAGGGCTCTGATTTATGTGTGCAGTATTGTATGAATGAAAAGCGGTCATCTTCATCACCATGCAAACATCTGCACACATTATAAATGCAGAGAGAGAATAAACCTGTTAATGACTGCACTCTTTCTACACGAGATAATGAAGGTTGGCATGCACATGGCACACATAGAGCACACGTGCCCTACAATGGCGATCTCTGTATTACATGAAAAAACCTTGGTCATCTGCCGGCCTTTTAAACTGCTAACTGTTTGTTCAAATCTTCGTTATCGTTTTTTCCTGTTCTCAAGTTGGATGGCAATGACACAAGGTAATACATTTTATGATGAAGGTTACATAATGATCGTCCTAATCTTGGAAAATGCAGCACAGGTTCTAGTATTATAGTTGATAGTACTTGATTATATGCATACATAATATAATTGGCCATTTGTAAATTCACTGTTTGATTTTCCCATCAAATCACATGCATTCTGGAAAATAAATATTTTTTGTAAGCAACATTGTCTGCCTTTTGTTTGAGTGATGCACATCATGCCTTTTTTTATTTTTTATACCCGCAATCATTTAAGAATGTATCTGAAAGAGTCTACAGTTTCCCTGATCTGACAGTGTAGATTACAGAGCTGATGGACTTTATTAACTTGCAGTGGTGTTACTGTTGTACGGCTCTACTGGGGATTGTTAAATGGCATTACTATAAAGGGCTTGAGTGCATGTGATGAGCTTCTTCAAGAGTTCTTTGGAGAGCTCATTCACATTTGAAGGAAAAATCACTTAAAGTAATGTGATACAGATGCGAAAAATGGCAGCAGAAAGTCCACTTCAAAGTTTCCTGTCAGACTGTTGGATAGTATAATAGCAACAGTGTCAGTAAAATGCAATCTGAGTTCCTGCGAGAAGCCTTCAGAATCTGTTGCACAATAGTGAACTATGTATCACATTATTCAAGGTATTCGAATCACTCTTGAAGTACACTACTCCATTAATCGACTGTGATCCTGCATACTACCATCATGTCAGTCGTCACTGAATTTCCTTAATTAAACCTTTCGGAAAAAGAGGAATACTATATTTTTGATCTCTCATTTGAAACGAATGTAACGGAACGGATGTGCAAAAATATTAAAATGAATCATGTACAGATGAACAGCTAAAATGCATAACTAGGAACGTGCAAAGCATGTTTTAAGTATTATAGTTGTATTGAATATCATTCAATTAGCAAACAGCTGCCTTCTTAAATGTAGCAAAGACATTCTCTGCAATACTGGTTGAAGCTTTGACAATACTGTGCAGCTCCTACATCCATGACCACTCACATGGGTTCTCACATTGAAAGAATGCAACATTAAATATAATAACGGTGGCGATCCACCAATGATAAACTCTTGCATTTGATATTCAAGTTGTTGTTTTGTATTGATGCTGAATCCTGCGGTTTGTGTAAAAGTGTTTATTTTTAGCAACCATTTGCAAAACTAATAGATCTGTCTTTTTATTGGTGAAAGTGTTTATTTGTGGATGGCTAAAGGTATGAAAGGATAGATGTGTATTAATGTGTGGATGGGTGATGGATTCCTTTTTGTGGATGCATGTGGATGTGTGGGTGTACCTGTGGGGATGTGCTGAATGATTAAGGCTTCTGTGTAGATTGATGAACTTTAACAAAAATTGTGCAGACATTTGGTGGATTCAGTATGAATGTGTAGTCAGGGGTCCTCTAATTAGTGCATAATAAAAACCATGTACTCACAAAATGGAGCACAAACCATGCAAGAAGCAACACAATTGGGTGAGCATAAATCAAACAGAACATTGGATTAGCTCTGATTGTGAGACTGACATCTGAATGGACTATGAACAGTAGTTTTATAACAAGAAATGCAATAGTCGGAAGTCCGGAGAAACACTTGCAAGTTGGAGGAATAGTTTATTCGGTGCTTCCCAGTGATTTGATTGGTCTACAATCTCCTCCTCCTCGATAGTTACATTAATTTGGGAAAGCGTCACTAGAGCAAACAGTTTAATAGCTTCCCATCACCTCGTCTCCCCATGTGGTACCACATTTTATTCACAACCCACTCCGGAACATCTGGTTATTAATGAAGCAACATTTTTGCTGACCACCAGAGCTTTAATATAATTCCATTGATCAGCACCATTGAGAACGGGACACAAGACACCTCTAGTGGTACCTGTTAGATAATGAACATGGCAGACTCAGTGGTAGATACTTTGATGGCTGGCCCCCTCGTCAGAGGTCAGGAATGTACCATCTGATTGTAATCCCAGGAACACCACACCGTCCAGTGTTCCTTTCCAATTGCTGCCTGCCTCCTGCTGATGGGTCTTGGTGGTCATATGACAGGTACACTGGTATGGGTCCAGCTTCCCCTGTACTGTCCTGGGTGGCTCATTGGCTGACCACCCTGCAGTTACCTAACCCAGATCTGGCTGTCTCAAATCCCATATGATGAGTAAATTGAGCCTCCTCCCCCTTTGCACATACCTGTTATTGCCGTGACATGTTTTAAATTGCTAAGTTCTTGAATCCAGCCTTATCCAAGGGATTTCCCACTATTCCTTTTTATGATTGTGCTATGTATGTCTCTCCGCTCCTTTCGCTTAATCATAGAGCAAAATGTTAGACCAAGTTTACATCCAATGTATCATTACCCCCTTCCGTTCCCTGTGAAGTCCAGTATATAGTGTGTCTGTGGCACTGAGTATCTATATTATTCCCCATGTGGCCACCCCCACCATGCATCTGATGCCTCTAGTTCATAGGTGTGTCCCCCTACCTGGTGATGAATTAGCACCTTCAACACATTCCCCCTTCAATCAATCTTTCAATCAATACTTCTGCCCCTTTCATTTCATTTTAATTTTCTTTTTGCACCCATATGCTTGTTACCCTGCTCATGTCTTCCTCTTCCTTACCCATCCAAGTGTTTCCTAAAAATCTATATTTTTGTCCCATCAGGGGAACACTCCCCCCATAATGCATCGTAATTCCCCAAGTCTGGTGGTGGTGCTGAAAATATTATTTCTTCTTCAAAATCACACTGGGCTGTTCCTCACCTAATACCACCTTGACCTGCATTTTTTACATTGCCATTGCATACACTTTCTTTTGCTGGTGGCATTTACACCACTGGATGATCAGTCGACCAATGCAGGTAACATTGTGATCGCGACGAGCAGTGGGACAGTTATCTTAAACATAGACACAAGCCAGTTGGGTGCCCATGTGAACAATGAATCCAACCATGATGTTGAAAATGTCTTGATCATCTTTTGTTATTATTTTGTGTGTTGTTCTTATTTCGTATATTGCGTCTGTGATTGTTCCATTTTTACCATTATGGGCTGGGATTTCAGTGCAGCATGAGCTGCGTATATAGTGACACACCCCTCCCTCATTTGCCAACATAAGATTGAGAAAAAAACAGTTTTGGAGGGTCGCCAACCATAAAGCCAGTAGATCTTCACACACATTAGTCCCTTTTCAGTTGCAGTTGCCAGCTGGAGCAGTGTGTAGTGGGTGATCTGCAGCCATTTTGCACTGCAGCTTGCACCGCAGGTACCAGAAGAGAAGTAAAATAAACAGATGTTGTACTCAACAGTTTAAAATGAGATGGAATGTTCTCTAAGCTCTTGGTAGACTCCGCTGAGATATATTTACTACTGGACCCTCTCTTCCTAGTATCCTTAAGTTTATTTGTGTGTTTCTCTGCTGCTGTTTTCTCCTTAGCTGCAGACAGCCCATTGATCGTTATCAAGTAAGCACAGGGCACCACCAATATGGGGCTTTGAAGAGCCACCAGCGCACAAATTCCCTTCCAATCTGGTGGTACCTAGGCCCTTTTGTTCCGCATGCCCGCTAGGTGTCCATCACAGCAGCAGTCCCCTTCTGCAACTCCGAAATGTCCATCGTCCTCCTGCAGTTGGTATTCATCCGCAGCATTATTGTTCCATTGGCCCTAAAACATAGAGAATATTGTGTCAGTGGCTTTATGTTTTCTGGGTGTGTGTTTCTGTTTATCCACATTAAATCATGTATATAACTGTCCCAAATGCTCTTACAGATACCATTCATTTTCTTGACCATCCTTTCTTCAAAGCCCACCAACCATTCTGCATGGCACGGTACCATCCCTCTTTCCCATTTCCTGTTTTGCATCAAGGTCCTGGTGTGGTGCCATGGCACATCATTCCCCACAGAGGTTTTGCAATATATTCTCTTATGGACAATGTTTCCGTTTTGGGCCCCCTCTGTTACATATTCCAGAAACATGTGCTCCTTTTTATGCCCCTGGGCTATGCCTTCCAGTTGTATAAAGTTGTCCTTGTACAACTTCCCCCCCATCAATCCATTATACTTCTACTGTGTGTCCCTGGAGCATACCTCTCATTCTGCACAAGGCCTGATGTGCCAGACACCCTCCCTCTTATGCTGTCATCTCGTGTGGCAACAATTGCTTTGGCATTCCAGTGAGGTATGAAATCAATGCACACATGTAGCAGGTATCATTGGTGCTCTACCATCCCACTTTCTTCAATTCCACTTGCCATACATTTTCTGAGGCCAGATCTACTTCTTCCCCGACATTGTTTAAAAATTCCAGTGTGCTAGTTACACTTCTTTTGGTGTGTTTTTCCCTCTTATCACCAGCTGATGGACTCAATATATCCCTGTGTGCTAAGTACCAGTAGAGAAGAAGAAGACAGAAAACAAAGATGCAGAACAGTACAATACTTTTCACTTTTACCCCACTCTACTCATCAATCCCAACCCCTTTTCTTTTTCACTTTCCATCTTCATTGTGGTTTTCCTGTAACACCTTATTATAGCACAACATTTTAATGTAAATTGTGTTATACTCCAGTCAAGGCAATCCAACATGCTGCTGGTATCTCATCGAACACGATGTGATGAATCCATGCATGACATTATTTTATCTTTTCTGTGTGAGTGTTGAGAAAATTACTTCAAATGGACCACAAAACCGAGGCTCTTTCCACTTTCTCGTTGTGTTTTGAATGAGGACTTGGTTGCCTGGATAGAGTGGCAGTGTTTGTGAAAATGCTTCTGCACTCTCCTCAATGTTAGTTGGCATGCTCTTGAATTGCTGGACCCAGTGGGAAATGTAGAAAAGCAGATTTGTCATCTCAGTCAGACAGTTTTTAATTTCCTCTTTGAGGATTTCTGAGCTAGGGTTAGCGTCTGAAATTGAATGTGAAGGAAGGACAGGTGCATACATTCTCCTTCTTGCTATAATTTCATGCAGAGTGAGGTGGTGATCCGCAGAAGATGTGTTACGGAGGGCAAAGAGTGCAAGAGGAAGGCAACACAGCCAATTTTGACACATAGTATGTGTTAGCTTAGCCAAGCACTCTTTTAGTAGGCCATTCATCCTTTCCACAGCTCTGTTCACCCGCATCTGGTAAACCGTGCAAAGTTTGTGCTTAATTCTCAGGAGACTGGTTATCTCCTGAAAGAGATCATTGATGAAGTGCTGACTATTATCTGATTGTATCTCTTCACATATGCCCCATCTTGGGAATACTTCCCTCAGTAGAAACTTTGCACAGGATTTGGCATCAGTCTTTGCACAGGGTCAAGCCTCAAGCCAACGCGAAAATAGACATACTACTACTATTAGTTACCTGTAGGAGACACATCTCTCTTGCATGTCGACATAGTGGACATGTAAGTGCTGGAAGGGCCCTTCCGGACATGGTATCATTCCCTGGAATGTTTTCAGTGTGTGACCAGACATAAACTGTTTGCAGACTATACAATTTCCCACAAACTCATTTACTCGCTCATGCATGATTGGAACATACCATCCCTCACTCAGCTCTGCTGCTATGCTCTCTTTGGGTGTTTGAGTGGGGACATGCTCTTACAATACATTGAACACTTTCTTGGGCATCACAGGCTTCCTTGTGCTATTCCGTCACCAAATCAGGCCTGTTGGTGACAGAGAACACCCTCTGCATATCCATCATTCTTTTTCCTCGTTTGGTATTTCTCCTTGTAATTCTATGATGGGTACTATGGGGATCATATTGAAACTTGTCTCCCTTTATTTTTCCCTGTCATGGCCACATGGCAGGAACCACAAGCTCCAATACATAAAGGGTCCAGTTGGACCCAGTCCTGGTGCCTTTGGCACCAGGCTCATGAGCAAGTGTGCTCTGCACACTTTTATTCTGGTGCACATGCTATTTTGTCCCCTGCAGGGCCTCAAAGTGCCTACGGATCGGGCGTGGCCCTAGGAGTGCATTGGGCTGCACATGCAGCATCTTCTGGGAGTGGCAGGGAGGGGCCATAAGTCAGAACAAATGGGCGTGGCTGGGACCAGGAAGCCTGCCCCGCCCGCATCCAAGCACTTCGCATTAGTCTGCTTATAGCAGTGTAACGATCACCACTGCCTGAAGCGCATCTTACCTGATTACAGCAATAACCATCACCTGAAGCTCATCGCTACCTGATTCCAGCAGCAACCGCAGTCGGAGCGCATCCTTACCTGATTCCAGCAGCAACCGCAGTCGGAGCGCATCCTTACCTGACTGCAGCAGCAACCGCAGTCGGTGCGCATCCTTACCTGATCCCGACTCCCAGCCTCAACACTTACTTAGGAGTCCATCTCTGACCAGCATCCTCATGGATTCCGCCGCCAGATCTTCGGATAACAGCATTCCAGTCTGACTTCGCCAGGCCATCCCTGCAAGAGAAAAGGCCAAACAAGGTTAGAAAAACTATAAAGACATTATGCTAAGGTCGAGCGCAAACCAATCCCTGTGCTTGACCTCAGAACCAAACTTACCACCTATTGGGACATCATGTACTCCCCTGTTCTCCATTGGGGCTTGCTTCTTGCACCGCAATTCCGCTGGGCCTCACATTAAGTATAGGGGAGAAGGAAAGACATTTCAAGAGATACAGACAATAATCAAGGAAAAAGACATTACAAAAGAATACGGACAATAATCATTATCGAAGGATACTTACCTTTGAAGTGGTTCAGCCACAGCCAGACTGGGCTGCCATGCACATGGACTGGTGAAGAAACTAGGTCTAACTAAAAGCGCCCCTGCAGTGATAAGCAGGACAGAGAGCTCACCATCATAATTAAACAGGTGAGGCTATATGGGTAGGCGCATGCTCACAGCATTTGTATTTGTATTTGTATTTATTGTTTTATATAGCAACTTAATCCAAGGCGCTTTACAATGAACAATAAAATATACATTAAACATGGAACAGTAGAAGCTATAATGGTAAACATGAATCAAACCTGAAAATCTGCATGTAGAATAATTTATATATGAGAAAGAAGAGGAGAGGAGGGGGGGTGGAGAAAGAAGGGTGAGAGAGAGTAGTGAATAGGGTGAATGGTAGGAAGAAGGGAGATTTAGAATAGAAGGGGAAGATAAAGAACAAAGAGAAGTGTAGAGGAAAGAGGGAAAGAAGGGGAAGAGGGGGAGGGGGATCAGGGAGGGGAATAAAAAAGAAGAGATTTCAATGAGGGGCAGAAGGAAGAATAGGAAGGGGAGGAACGGATAGAGAAAGGTAGGGAGTTCCAGTGTAAGGGGGCAAGGAGCTGAAAGGAACGGAAATGAGAAGAGGCACAAGGGGGGGACTGAGAGTAAGAAGAGATCAGCAGAATGAAGGGAGCGAGAGGGGGTGTACAATGAGAGAAGAGAGTAGAGGTAAGTATGAGCAAGGTTGTGAAGAGATTTAAAGACCAGACAAAGGAAGTGATATTTAAGTTGGGAATGGAAAGGAAGCATCCTAGCTGAGAAAGTGAGTTGGAAATGGAGTCATGAGGAGAGAGAAGACAGAGGGTGTGGATGGCAGAGTGATAAAGGGATTTGAGGGGAGCAAGGTGGGAAGTGGGAAGACCAAAGAAGAAAGCAGAACAATAGAAAAGATGAGAAAAGATCAGGGAGGAGATTAAAAGATTGGTAGCATGGAAGGTGAGAGAGGAACAAACTTTGCGGATGTTAAAGAGATGATAGTGACATGCCCAAGAGTTAAGGGAGATATGATGGGTACGGGAAAGGGAAGAGTCAAAATAAATGTGAAGATTACAAGCATGGTTGGAGATAGGGAGACTAGAAGGGGGAAATTGAATAGAGGGAGGGGGTGAAGGAGGAGGAATTATGTTAGATGTAAAGAACAAGACTTCAGTCTTGTCAGTGTTAAGAGAGAGATAGTGAGATGACATCCATACTGGATGTAATCTGACCAGCTGTCACTATCACTATAGACACATACTGGGAAGAACGGTTTGAGGGAGACCACAGCCATATCACAGCATTCTCACGGCCTCTCCTCTTCTCGCATGGGCAGTACCAACAACCAGCGCAGTCCACAACACAGGAGCAGGGGAAGAAGCCAGACCCAGGGGAGATAGTTCCAGGGAGGGCTGCAACCATGCCCCAACATCCCGCAGAGAACAGGTGAGTGTAACAGAACACAAAGCCTCTCCGAATCTCTGCCTGTGCATTATTGAAACCTCAGAAACAGACCAGTTGGCACAACAACTGGGGGAACTACGTGCAGAAGTTCATGCCCCCAGACAAGAAACCAGCCTTAACAAGGGACCTTATTGTAGTTCGAGAACAAACTGATGACTTTGCAAGACAGATGCTTCAGACCCACACAGGTCAGGTTCTATTACCTGGCCTTGTCCAGCCTCCTATGACTCAGCCATCGTCACCAGTTCAAGTGGTGCTTCCAGATGCAGTCCCACTGGCCCCACCCGTACGCTTTACCAGCGATCCCAATAAGTATGCTATATTCATGAACCAATGTCACCTTCACTTTTTGTGCTGGCCTGGGGCTTTTCCTAACTATAGCGCATGTGCCTGCCTGGGGCTTTTCCTAACGATAGCGCAAGAGTCACCTTTGTTTTTTCATATTTATGAGGCAGCGCAGCAGACTGGTCGATACCATAAGTAAACCAGGATGATCCTCTACGCCAAAACTTTGGGGAATTCCAATGGGAGATGGAAAAATTGTTTGCTAGACACACCCAAGGACAAGCCCTGTATAACAAACTATTATCACTCAGGCAGGGAAACCAAGATCTGCTGACCTACATCGCTACCTTTAATCATCTCATAGCACAGACAAATTGGCCAGAAGAGAAGAGGACTGCACTCTTTTATTGGGGATTGCGTGGGGAACTAAAGGATGTTCTATCCCAAGTGGTCAATCCTCCTGAAGGTTGTGCGGAGTACATCAATCTGACGGTGCAGCTTGACCACAGGGTGCAGAATCGAAAAATGGATCGCACCAGGACTGAAGGGAGTTCGGTCTATATGCAACCCCGGGACAACCAATCTAAAACCCATGAACAAACTGAGCCTATGCAGATCGGGGGATTATGGGCTCCTATTTCCAAGGCGGAGAGAGAAAAGAGAAGACAACAACAACTCTGTTTATACTGTGGAAGAGCAGGACATTTCCTCCGGGGATGCCCAGTAAAACCCCCAAAGAAGATAGTTGGTGCAATGGACAAAGGCAACGATGAAAAGGAACAAAACCCGGAAAACTCCAACACCCGACAAGCATAGGGGTTCACTTGTCGAACAACAAGAAGGAATCTGTACAGACCTCACATCTGGTCATCCCGGTACTTTTGGTCAACCACCAACAACCGTCAAATTTACATGCCTTGGACTTGGAGGCATATATTGATAGCAGAGCGATGGGAAATTATGTTGATCAAGATCTGGCTGCACGAATAGGCCTTCCTCTCCAGCAAAAGCTAAAATTGGAAAACGTCACAGCAGTGGATGGTTCTCAGTTGTCATCCGGCCCAGTGACACAACATACTGAAAAATGTCATGCTGATGAGTCAGGATGGTCATCGGGAAGACATCTCTTTCGATCTTATTGGAGCTCCTCAGTTCCAGATGATCTTAGGAATGCCTTGGCTGGAAACACACAACCCTAGGTTCGAATAGCGAAAACGAGTGCTGACCTTCCATCAAGAATGCGCTAACATCTGCTACCACAAAAATGTGAAGAGCTGAGAACTCAAGATTAAATCTATCCTGGGGCTATCTGGTTCCCTACCCCCTGAATATCTGGATTATCAGGATGTGTTAGAGAAGGAGAAAGCAAACACCCTGCCTCCACACAGACCTTACGATTGTCAGATCTATCTGGTGTCTGGAGCACAAATTCCCTGCAGTTGAATTTACGCTCTAACAGAGCAAGAAAACCAGCATCTGAAATCTTACCTGGATCAGTACCTAGCTAACGGCTTCAGACACCCATCTAAGTCCCCTGCCTCCTCAGCTCTCTTTTTCGTACCAAAGAAAGAGGGTGATTTAAGAACTTGTATAGATAATAGAGTGCTGAACCAAACCATGGTAAAGAACAGATACCCCCCTGCCACTCTTCCCGGAGCTTCTAAATCAGGTGAAGAATGCTAAAATGTACACAAAACTGGACCTACGAGGAGCCTATTACCTTGTGAAAGTTAAAAAGGGAGACGAGTGGAAGACGGCATTCGGAACCAAATATGGACTTTTCTAGTATCAGATCATGCCTTTTGGATTATGTAATGCCACTGCGGCATTCCAATTCTTTATGAATCATGTGCTTCATGAATTATTGGGCATTTGTGCACTCGTCTACATAGATGACATTCTTATTTACTCAATGTCCAAGGAGGATCATGTTGGCCATGTAAGAGCAGTTCTGGAAAAGCTTTGACAGCATCGGCTGTTTGCCGAATTAAACAAGTGTTTCTTCCATGTTACGGAAGTTGATTTTTTGGGCTTCATGCTCACACCACGAGGAGTACACATGGACACATGCAAGGTGGATGCTATCCTTGAATGGCCATCACCAATATCCACAAAAGGAGTTCAGAGTGTGCTCGGATTTGCCAATTTCTATTGTCGGTTTATTCCAAGGTTTTCACAAATAGTTCATCCAATTACCTCCCTACTGAGAAAAAATAAGAAATTTGTCTGGTCCCCCAAATCAGAAAACACCTTCCAGGAACTGAAACTTGCTTTCACCTCAGCAGCAGTTCTTCAACACCCTCGACCAGACCTGCCATATATGGTAAAAACAGACGCCTCCAACGTAGCCATGGGAGCAGTATTATCGCAAAAGGACCCAGACAAAGGGCAATTACATACCATAGCATTTTGGTCCTGTAAGTTTTCTGTGCCAGAATTGAACTGTGCAATCACTGACAAGGAACTGCTAGCGATCAAAGGAGCCTTCAAAACATGTAGACGCTATACTCTGGGAGCAAGACACACAGTCACAGTTATCACAGATCACCGTTGTTAGGCAGAATCCTGTGCAATTCCCTTAGGGAGCAATACAGAAGGTTAAGACCACAGGTATGAGCAATAAATCCCCTTTGGTGTCAGTCTGTACCACAAAGATTTAGTTGGTAGCTGTGGCTAAGCAGTCGGACTTATCTCAAGAGGGAGATGAGCAGTATTCAGGGTTTACACAATAGGGCTACAGTGCTATGACACAAGGAAACACTGACCAAAGCTTTGTATTAAAAAGAATATATATATTTATTTTACACACTTCTAGTTCAACACATTAATCATAGTTAATAAAGCAAGTTAAAATCAGTCAAGAAAAGTATACACAACTCCCTAGTTAAATTGTAGACAAGTTTGAGCAAGAGTGAAAACTGAGCAAAACGGCACAGTGAAAACCAAACACAAATGGCACACTAGCAATTTCTCACAAGGGAGAGAAAGCACAAGTTATGCAGGAATATCTTCTTACACACCCTAGCAACACTCCCCATAAGTGTATGAACAGGTTTAGGCAAGGCAGTACTTTAGCGTAGAGAATACTTAAATGAAAACCGAGCAAAATTGCACTTCACAAGTTTAAAAAGTGGGAAGGAAAAGGTGGTTATAAGAAGTAGGTGCACCAACACAGTTCCAGTTGAGAAGCAATCTAGAGAAGGCAGTTCTAACAAATTTAGTCAAAGTCAATAGGCCTGTGCGAAAGTCAGTGGTACAGGACAAAGGGCCCAGGAGCAAAATGTTCTTGTAGCTGCAATCAAGTCTTTGGTTAATGATTCAAAAAGGTGGGTGCAGAAGGTGAAAGACAATCTTTAGAAGATAGGGGTGGCCAACCCAACAGGTAGGTAAAGGATTTAAAACACCTTTAACACTACCACACGAAAAGGGAGGCCTGGCGGAACAATGTACCTTAATATGAATAAGTGGCTCCTGTGGTGGCGGTTGTTCCTGGTAGTTCCTGCAGTTCGGGGGATCCAGCAGAGGAAGAGAGGCTCTCATCGTGGAGGAAGGTTTGAGTTACTGCACTACCCAGGGATGAAAACAGCCGCGTTGCTGCCTGACGAATGAAAGGTACACTCCTTTAAATCGCGGTCCGGGTGGACGGGTGCTGGCTATCTGGTCTCCAAGTACAGGGTACTGGCAATTCGACCAGGGCAGGTCCAGGAAGGCGATTGGCAAACTGATTGGCCCCACCAGCTCAAGGGAAGAAGGCTCTTGCAGATTAAGATCTTCTCTTGTCGTGTGGAGAAAAGTGGTGAGACGCTGCAGCAGGGCTTCACCGGTGGTTCAGTCATTGCAGGTGTCTTTGGTTTCTCTCCTCTTTGGCTTCTTAGTTCCAGTGACAACGTCTTGCTCTTCCGGTCCTCAGGACCCTGCTTTTATGCAAAAAGATCCCCATTCATACAGCCTAGCTGTCACTCACACAGTGGAGTGGTCATCTTGGCGGGAGACCCTCCAGCCTATCAGGACAGAGTGCGACATGGGTTTCTGAGGCAACCCTGTCCAGGGGTCCTACTCCCCCCCCCACACAATGGACCCACTCCAGACTCAGTGGTGCCGAAAGAAGGGCTTCTTGGCAGAAGCACGCCAAAAGGACAAACAAAGGATCCCCGACCTGGGTTAGGAGTTTAGAGAAAGACACGAGAAAGAAGTTATATTAAAGTTCTGGCAAATAAAACCTACCAGAGTAAAGTTAATATTAAAATGAACCGGCGGTATGTTAGAGGCTGCCAGAAAATGTGGTAGCCTCGAACAATGGGAAACAATGGGAAAATCCCCTAGGGAAATATTCACGGTCGAATATGTACGGTAGTAACCACTGCCACCAGCCAGAAACATTTAAGAGAGGGACTGTACGGTACCCTCTCGAAAATGAACACCCGGGAAAAACTATGAACCCTTCCCAGTACCTCCATAGTAAGATGGGTTGTACTGGTTTAGTTCATACAAATTGACTAGTAAAGGCAATTGGGACTTTACATGCCCAGGGAGACAGTAGTCAGTCTTGGGATATGGAGTCTATGTTTGGGGCTCACTATGACACCCCTGTGTTACTGCACTGAGGGTGCTGTGTAACCCATGTGTATAAAGATGGTTCCTATTAGGATGAGAAAAACCCCATAGACATTAAACACAAAAAATAGCCTAGAACACACATAGCAAGAATGCCTAAGAGTGGGAAAAAGCGTCACACTCTTAGCAGGAGAAAAAATCAAACCCTTCAAATCCAGCAAAGCTGCTATAGGTAAGGGAAATTAGCCATAAAATGAGATTTCTCCCTAAAAACCGTAATCTGCAATACTTGAAGACTGCCAGGGCCCAATCTTCACGCCAGCTTCGCTGGGCTCTATTCTTTGCAGAATAAGATTTTGTCATTACTTACAGACCAGGAGTATGCAATGGGAAAGCAGATGCTCTGTCATGCATGGGTGAGGACAAAGAAGCTTTCACCACATCTGAGCCTGTGGCCATCATTCCAGAAGAGCGGATTCAAAAATGATCTACCCTATTTTCAAGGGAGACTGTATATTCAGGACAAGAAATTACAAGACCAGATAATAGCAAACTTCCATGAATCATTAGTGGAAGGACACCCAGGGATTGCCAAGACTCGGGCTAAACTATAAAAGGGCTATTGGTGGCCAACCTGGAGAAAAGACATTGCCCAATTCATTGCGACCTGTGGTGTCTGCGCGTAACACAAATCTCACAAGTTAAGCCCTGCAGGGATACTACGTCCCTTGACTGTATCACCAGCACCATGGCATATGCTGTCTATGGACTTTATCACCGATCTTCCTCCCTGCAACGGGTTTAACACGATCCTGATTATTGTAGACTTATTCTCCAAGATGGCCCATTTTATTCCATTGAAAGGGCTTCCACTGGTTCTGCCCTTGCCACCGAGTTTTTGGAGTAAATTGTCAAGTTACACGGTTTCCCAACGGTATTGATCTCAGATCGTGGAAAACAATTTGTCTCAGAACTCTGGAGGAGGTGCTGCAAAATAGCCATTATTGACTATCGGTTATCCACAAATCATCATCCCCAAACCGATGGCCAAACCGAACGGACCAACCAGACCTTGGAGCAATACCTGAGGTGTATGTCACAACAAGCTGAGGAGTCCTGGAAATACATTCTCTGGTTGACCGAATTCGCCTACAATAATTTCATCCACACCAGCACCCGACAGACCCGATCACAGTGCATGATCGGCATCCTCGAACATCCACTTTTGTTTCACTTGACGAATTGGAAATGCCAGCAGCTATAACCTTGCACAAGACTATCATTCGAACCCTTAAAATGCAGCAGAAAACCTGACCAGAGCCAAAGAACAACAGAAAAAATGTGACGAGCGACACCGAAGAGAGGCTCTGCATTGTCAAGTCGGGGATAAGGTTTGGTTGGTGTCCAAGAACATTCCCTTGAAAGAACCACAGACCTTCCATCCCAGGTACCTGGGACCTTACCCCCTCAAAGCCATCATTAACCTTGCTGCCATGAAATTGGATTTACCATCTAATATGCATATCCATCCGGTGTTCCATGTTTCTCTCTTGAAACCAATGAAACCAGAAACTCAGATTGAGGCACAACCCGAGCCCGACATCATAAAAGGAGAACTGGAATACGAAGTCAAAACCATTTTGGATTCCAAGATAGTGCGATCTAAACTGTACTACCTTATAGACTGGAAAGGTTATGGACCTCAAGACCGTACATGGGAACCTAGTGAATTCGTCCATGTCCCACAACTAATCAGACACTCCATCGTAACAACCCCACCAAGCCAGGACCAGTAGGAAGAGCACCCGTGAGAGGGGCCTTGAAGGGGAATACTGTCATGGCCACGGGACAAGACCCACAATCTACACTACATAAAGGGTCCAGTTGGACCCAGTCCTGGTGCCTTTGGTCTTTGGCACCAGGCTCATGAGACAGTGTGCTCTGCACACTTTTATTCTGGTGCACATGCTATTTTCTCCCCTGCAGGGCCTCGAAGTGCCTCCAGGTCGGGCGTGGACATAGCCATGCACTGGGCTGCATGTGCAGAATCTTCTGGGAGTGACAGGGAGGGGCCACAAGTCAGAACAAATGGGTGTGGCTGGGACCAGGCTATTTAAGCCTGCCCCGCCCGCATGCAAGTGCTTTGTGTTAGTCTGCTTATAGCAGCATAACGCTCACCACCGCCTGAAGCGCATCTTACCTGATAACAGCAATAACCATAACCTGAAGTGCATCCTTACCTGATTCCAGCAGCAACTGCAGTCAGAGCACATCCCTACCTGAATCCAGTAGCAACCGCAGTTGGAGCACATCCTTACCGACTCCAGCAGCAACCGCAGTCGTAGCGCATCCTTACCTTATCCCGGCTCCCAGCCTCAACACTTACTCGGGAGTCCATCTCCGGCCAGCATCCTTTCGGATCCAGGCATCCTTCATCCGCCAGCAGATCTTCGGATAACAGTATTCCAGTCTGACTTCGCCAGGCCATCCCTGCAAGAGAAAAGGACAAACAAGGTTAGAAAAACTATAAAGACATTACGCTAAGGTCGCGCGCAAACCAATCCCTGCGCTTGACCTAAGATCCCAATTTACCACCTATTGGGACATCATGTACTCCCCTGTTCTCCATTGGGGCTCGCTTATTGCACCGCAATTCCGCTGGGCCTCACATCACGTATTGGGGAGAAGGAAAGACATTACAAGAGATACGGACAATAATCAAGGAAAAAGACATTACAAAAGAATACAGACAATAATCATTATCGAAGGATACTTACCTTTGAAGTGGTACAGCCGGTCTGGGCTGCGACGCACATGTAACAGTGAAGAAACTAGTTCTAACTAAAAGCGCCCCTGCAGTGAGAAGCAGGGCAGAAAGCTTGCCATCATAATTAAACTGGTGAGACTATATGGGTAGGTGCATGCTTACCACATTCTGGGAAGAAGGGTTCGCGGGAGACCACAGCCATATCACAGCATTCTCACAGCCTCTCGTATTCTCGCAGGGGCAGTACCAACAACCAGTGCAGTCCACAACACAGAAGCAGGGGAAGAAGCCAGACCCAGGGGAGCCAGTTACAGGGAGGGCTGCAACCGTGCCCCAACGTCCCCGCAGAGACCATGTGAGCATAACACTCCCCATTTTTCTATCTCTTTGCTGCAATCATTGGCACACTTTCTCCTTCCTCGACATATGTCAGCACTCCCCGTTCCTCTAGTAAATATGCTGTTGCTTTTGCCGCTCTGCCAGTCATTTTGTTCCCCATTGATACAATGTCTTGTTTTCCTTTATGGCCAGTGTATTTTATTGTTGCTATCTCTACAGGAACTTGTAATGCCTCCATTAGTTCCCTTAATAGTTCTGCATGTGGTAAAGGTGTTTCATCACTTCTTTTGAATCCCCGCCTCTCCCACTGTGTCAGTTCAGAATGGATAGTTGATGTGGCAGAGTTGGAAAATCTATTTGCTGCATGCCCCTGCATCATTTTTAGTGCTCTTATCATTGAAAAACATTCCTGTGCCTGTCCTGAAAAATATGATGGTTGCAGCTGTTGGGATGCTATTACATTCCCCATTTGTGCAGCACACCACTGCTGCACCAGTATGTCTCCTTCCTGTCTCTGGGCCAATACTTGAGGACCCCTCAATACAGACCATGTGCCTCATCACGAGTTTGGCCTTAGCCCTTAAATGTGGCGGTAACGCTATTACCACTGCTTTTAAGGGTTGCCCCAATAATGAATTAGCTCTGCCAGGACGCATTCACCTCCCGCCCTGATCTGGAGGTGAATGAACCGGACAGAGATGGCATTTTCAGCACTGATAGTACCCTCACAGCCCCAAATGGGTAATGGGGATTTACTGCCTTACTGCTACTAGTGATCAGGCGCTAATAGGTCTAAACTGAGTAGCAGTAACGCTATTTGCATTGGCGGTTTCCTGGTGCAATTACCGCTGGGATACCGCCAACCTTGTGATGAAGCCCCATGTCTGCCCCTTCCTCTTTTACCCACCCGTCCCCTTCCACCCTGTCCATATGTGCTGCACAGTCATGCATGTAATTCCCTTCCTCTATTGATGCTGCTAGGTTAACTGCTGAGTTTACACTTTGGCACCGTACGGCCCCTTTGGCCGGATTTATTAGTGTGCTCTCCTATCCCAATGCCCTTTGCATAGTAAATGTGCTTTTTGATTTCTCAACAACAGCAAAAAATTAGTGTTTGTTGTGCACTACTACGGGACACCCCATGGTAATCGTTGATGCCTTCTCAATTGCAAATGGGGTAGGATGGGGTGTAGATCAGCGCAGAACAAGGCCACAGTGTTGAGAGACGCAGGTATGCAGGCAACGCTGCATGACAACACGTAGCACGCAACGCAACTTCCATGCTTCTGGGCCTTTAAGAACCGCGGAATGGACCCTCTGCGGCAAAGCTGTGGTGTTGAGTGACGCAGGTACGCAGGAGATGCTCCCCAACAACACGTAGCACACAACACAACCTTCATGCTTCCCAGCCTTTAAGAATAATCTGTAATTTTTTAATACACAATGTTCCTTTTTAGTTCAGTCATCTACTATTTACGTGTTTCAGATGTAAACAGTTATTTCATGCTACACTCCCTAATACTCAAAATAATGTACATGGAACCACTTTTGTAACCTCGTACTTATAGAAAACACTGATACAAGTAAAAATGTATGTAGTGTTTTACATAAAAAGCAGAAATAGAAGGCTGCAGAATGCTTGTATTTATAATGCATAGGATATTGTCATTCTACTAAACAAATCCATTCTTTAGCAATGTTATGTTGTAAATTAGTTAATGTTTGTCCAACACTGTTTACAAATATACTATTACTTATTTCTTCACTTTAAAAACTAGGTTCCAATAACATTAAGTAGGTGTTCTTTTAAACCCATAGGCAATCTAGCTGTGTGTGATGCTGTCGAGTAGTTGCACACAAGCCAATATTCTCCTGCATGCACCCATGTTGTGAACTCTCCACAGTGAATGGATGCTCCTTCATGAAAGATAATAGCAAATGTTTGAATTTCTTTTTTGATAATTGATATCTGACTGTTTACAACATTTTAAATGTGAGTATTCATTGTCCTCCCATCCATTCTATATCTTTGTAACATTAGTAAAAGGTACTTCTTATAATTTAGATTGTTTTCTGAGGATTGTAAATTATAACCACACTCACTACATTTCATGGTAAGCTTTTACGACCAGATCAGAACTGGGTATACTTTTCCGATCTGATACTGGAAGATAAAAAAACCTTTCCATATTCACAGTTCCACTCATAAGATATTCTTATGAATAAATCTATACTTACTGTTTATGTTATGTAGGTTGTGTGGTCTTTCTTTCATCTACCATGACTTTTACCTTAGAAAGTTCCATACAATTTTATTTTTAATCAACCGTTGACACTATTTCTCAAATGAGTTGTTATATTTGAAACAACATACACAAAGCAGCATTTGAATAACATTCAACTCCTGTTTCATTACTAAATCAGCAGTGGCAGTATGTCATGTCTATTTTACATTTCAACTATGGTACATTTTCTTCCCTTTTAGATTGCACAGGAATGATTTGCAGGTTTACAGGAATAGACAGTGAGCCAAGATGAGGAGCATAGAGTGTACATAATCTATTGTATTATACAAGACAGGAAATGTCAGCTATCACTTTAGTTTCCTATTAGTTTATTAAACATGATGCTTCTACATGTTTTATGCATGACAATGCCACAAATGACATTCTTTCTTTAAACAGTGTGTGACCAACGTCAAATCAGTGCAGCTTCTGGAGTCAACCCTTGTGATTTATGCACAGGAATTTCACAAATATTCTTTAAAAATCATGAAACATGCACCAGTACCAGAAATCAATTGACCTTCTTGTACACAATCACACTTTATGAGAATATACTCTATGTTTCTACTGTGAGGAAAAGTGAAAAATGTAGCCACTCTTCCCATTGCTCCATTCACCAAACAAAGTTCTACAGTCAGGTTCCTCTCTAACATTACTGTGCATTTACACACACTTTTAAAACAGACTCTAGACCTAATATTTGCAAAGTAATTTCCCTAATTATATTTATAATGATTTTGCTTTCTTATCTAATTCTAGTGGCATAAATTACCCATCTAGAACATTGCACGATTTTAAATACTTTTTTGTTCTCAGAAAGCATAATTATAGAGTTGAACTTCTCACACTATGAGAGTTTACCCATCAAAGCAACCCAAGGAATCACATTTTGTTGATGATTCAACATGACATTAGGCTCTGTGTAACTTGCATGAAACATTTTAGAAATCGGTCTACCTTTTCAGACTGTTTTCATATTATCTTCAAGTGATATGAATATTTTCTTAGCATTTGTGCATACTCGAAATCTGCAGACTGCCTCATCTCAATGGTAAGTTCCTTGAATTCAAATATAAATCCAAAGGTTCCCATTACCAATGCTTACTATAGATTTTTTCCTGTCTTTTGATTGCTGAGTCTTGAAAACTGGTTGACCTTTCACAGGAATTAACTGCAAACAAGACTCCAAAAAGAAGTACCTTTGTACCTCTAAACAAAGTATCATAGTCAGTCCTCAAGACTTCTTGCGTTCACAAGTGAATGAATGCTAGCATCAAGTTAGACACCATGCTTACTTCCTCTACAATTAAAACATTCAATTTCCTAAGAACACCTCTTACTTCTTGTGCTGCAATTGATGCAAATGTATACTGTTCTAGTTTACTATCATGCTCTGCTGGTAGCATAAAAAAATTGATGTAAAGTAACACCACTTATATTGAATGCTGCTATTACTGTAGGAGCAGTTACAATACATGATAGAGAACAGTCTATCACATCTTGAATCATTGCTCTCAATATATAAATAAGAAACGATTTCCAACTGCAGCTTGTCCACTAATAAAAATCAATAAAGGTGTGTATTGGACATAGGAACATTCATGCTTATCATGTTTTAGCCCATGTAAAAACATATCTTTGATTTTTATCAAACTTGTATTTTAGTTCAATATTTAGTGCAGCAAGTAATGTCTCCAAATTTGTATAGGTACCTTTACTTTGATGCATTCCACTCTCCCTTTCATGCATAGCAAGTTCTACATCTGTTTGAAAAACTGTCTCTTCTAAGACATTAAAACTTCCTTCGGCAGATTCTTGGCTGCCCTCAGGAGTCTCCTTGGCCAATTCAACTGCCAAATATTCCTTTTGGCATAATTCCTTTTTAGTAGCTCTTGGTACTGTTCACATTTTTCATATATAATGTTTTCTTTTTTTGCAAGAAAGGATTGCTCAAAAGTTTCAAAACTTCCAAAAAGATCACTCTCTGCATGGTAGAAAAAAAAAACGGAAACAGGCAAATATAAAATAATATTTTTTTCTACAGTTTAGCAGGACAGTTTCATATGGTTAATGAGGCTTTTTCATGTCTCAACAAACATCCAGTACATCCATGTACTTTAAACCATCCTCTGTCATTGTTTGCTTCGATATTTCTGTATTACCAGGATTCTGCAACTTCATACAGACAAAGATATTCCAATTCTACTAACCTATTTTAATAATACCTATCAATTAATTTGGTTTTCAAAATCTCTGTACTTTTAGGCACTCTTTAAGTTAACTGCTGCATTTCAGCCAAAGGCTTAAGTACCTCTTCTCTACTGATATCTGGTTCAAAACTTAACCATACTACATTGATGCTATGTCCAAGCAGAGGCAAACTAGATAACCAATCTGCATCTTTGTATCTTTCACACTATCTATGTGTGACTATTTTGAGACCAAAGTATAGATGTTTTTGACTATGACCTATGTCCGCTGATACGTCAGCGCACACTTCTGCTGCATTGCTCTTTTCAACTTTTGTCACATATGGTGTAACATAGCAAGCATCAGCTGTTGTGTTGTCTGCAATATACTGAAAATCAGTATTAGCATTCCAAAGCTGAGCAGTGACAGTATTGCAATCATTTATGAATTGTCAATCCTTATCTCTTGTTAAATGATAAGTATTTGTATTCCTTGGCGACTTACCAGTTACATGATGTGGAACAGATGTGTGAAGACTATTTGCTCAACCAATTGGTGTAATAGACCTAAGAAATCCAAATCTGCACTTAGTGAAGTACTTGCCTTTATAATTTTATTTTCTTTGACAGCACTTTCCACATGTGTGCACTTGGAATCGTTCCACCGTGTTCGGTTGATCAGAATTGAGATGTTGAGCAGGGATAGAGTAAGTAACATATTTTTCAATAAATTACATCACATAGTTTTGACATTCTTTCCCAAACTGAGGAGCATTTTGGATCCAAAGCAAAATATGTTTGGAGTTTCACATGCCTGGTACACTTTCCTCTAAGCGAAATGATCCACAACAGCTAGTGAACCATTTTTTTTATTACATATAAAATGTAACCTACCTAAAACAATGTTGATGGAAGAATTGAGACACACTTACAGGGTCCATGGCACACAATTCTGCTACTGTCATATGTAGTATCCCCTGTTTATTTGCATTACTTTCACAAATGCATTCTGAGAGGTCATCCCAACCATACTCAGCACAGCTTAAAGCCATAAAGCAAGTTGGAGGGCCCATTTTTCTGAGCAGGTATCTAACCTCAGAATGTCTTTGATACCAGTATGCCTTTTCCTCTCATGGTGGAAAGGATTTTGGTAATGTTCCTTTCCTGTCAGTGAGATGAAAATTCACTTTCATAGAGTAAGTTAAACATATATTCAATATTGGTGCAATATCTTGAATCTTCAGATTACATTTGTGTACAATGATATTCCGAGGAAGAAATTGTAACTTTCCGTTCATGCAATCTGCCTCCCTTTCCAGTGGGAAAAAACATAGGGAAACAAAAACCTTCTAATGTATTTTCCCAGACACTGATTGGTGCACCTTTTGTTTCTTTCATCTGATGTTCTGTCACCCAACACTTCTCGTTAGTGTAGAGGATGAATAGTGCAATGTTCATACAAACTATTCCCTTCTGCAAAAGTAGAATATTGGAACTGACCTTCAACGTTGATGTTTTCTGATTCAACATCATAGAAGCTATAGACTTGTTTATAAGTGATGTCCATTACCTTTTTCTCTGTTTATAAGCCATTGCCATTTGTATTATTAGTAGTAACACCATTAACTAAAACAAACAAAAAATCATTAATCTAGAGTGTTTAGATTTTCTTCCACATTGAGAGAGGATAGACATGTCTGCCTGCCACAGCTGGCACTAATGACTTGTTAGATAGTTTTGTCATCTTTGTTTGTAATCAAACAATAACCTGGAATGGATGAACATTGTGGAATGCAATTGCTTCAAGCTTGTTAAGATTTTGAAGCACAACAGCAATTTCAGGCACCACCATGTCATTCAAGACACTCCTTGCAGGAAAGTGTTTTTTTGGTAACAACCAAAACAATGTCTGCAGAGAAGCAGTTTGGCACTAGTGTCAAACCGCTGTTTTATAAACAAGCACAATTAAATCTCCTTCCAAATACCTGCAACAGAATCTTCAACATTTTCTTCAACTTAGACCTGATATACTTGTGTATAAAATGCGTGCTGACAGAAACTCCGGTCCTCTGCTTGAACACCAATCAAAAGGGGCAGTTTCTTTTTCATACATATTAATTATGAGATCCTCATAAAGCATAGGATCATCATGCTCCCTCCCTACAGAGTGGTTTTTCAACACATATGTAATCTTTTAAATGCTTAGCTTTTACCATCTGAGGGTTAGAAATCAATCTTTCTACAGTTCTAGAAGTTAATGTTTTATTTAACAGTGCAAGAGACATACATGGTGTTTTGCACTCATACAGTTTAACTAGAAGGTGCCAGATTGTATTATAATGTACAGCCTGCATGCGTATGTGATGAAACTGACTCTTGGATCTGCTCTCATCAAGATAAGCTATACAGAGTGACCAAGCAGTCCAGTTCTTTTATGGACTTCACAGTCATATATTCTCTGCAACATCTTGATTTGTCTCTGCACATTATCATTTGATAATTGAGATATGATGGAGATTTTTAGTTACATCATATATGTTAAAAGATGCATTTTTAATAACATATATACAGTGTGTTAACATCATGAAATATGTTGGCTTATGAAACACATTGAAATTGAGTCAACACACTGTTAAAGGGACGTCATGGTTACAAAGTAACATTAAAAAACAAGAAATATGCCAGTTATGCTTGATATGCAGTTTGAGAGACCAAAGGGTGTCTCACCTGCTAGTCCCTGTGGATCTCTCTCTCAGGTGGCCAGTGCATGGTCCACGCCTTTGGATCTAGACCCTGTGGGTGGACCAGTGCTGGAGGAACACCTCGGTGAGGGGTCTTCAAGGAGTGGTGGTGAAGCACTCCATGGCGAGACATGGTATTCCTACCTTTCCCATACCCGTGATCCGTTCAATTTCATGGGATTCTCCAATGTCCCAATCCCCACTTTTTCACACAAACACTGGGCTGAGGAAGAGGGTGACTGAGAATAAACATACTAACTTGTACACGTCACATTGGACATGTCCCACTAAATGGGTCAGGCAAAGTCAGTCACTTGACTTTAAGTGCATACACCTGATACCAATTAGCTCTCCTCACACAGATAAAAGGAAGAACATAGAGACACACTCTCATCAAACTGGAAAATGAGTAAGAGCAGAACCTTCAGACTGAAGGCAAACCTACTGGAGAAGAGCAACAGACCAAGGGACAAGCGCCATGGGTGGAGAAACCCAGGAGTTCCCTGCAGGAGGTTGTTGCCTCCAAAAGGGTGTGAAAGACATGTGGAGAAGGCCGAATCCCAAATAAGAAGGCTGCATTGTTTTTCAAGGATGCCAGTGACCCACCCGGGTGAACAACCGACTTTGGGAGGCATGGCTAATCCTGCGGTACTACCTTGATTCACAAACTGGAAGACAAGAAAGAAACAAAAACAGCACAGAGTTGGCAAGCAGTGTGGGAGACTGGTGTGTGCAAAAGAAAGATTCAAGTAGCAACAATATAATGCACAATTGAAGGCGGCATGTGTGTGGATGCGATGTGAAGAAAGGCAGACCTACGAATGAACTTTGAAGTAACGATAGCTGGAAGGTCAGCGATACTGAGTAACAAAGTGGTCCGGCGAAAGGAAGTAGCCCACTCAAAAGTCTCTGTGAAAGGTGAAAAGTGTGTAGTGATAAGATGAATGAACTGTAAAAGCAAGGTGATTGAAATTGACCCTGAGGCAAGGGGAAAGAGAAAAGGTGATTGTTGAACTTTGGTGGCTAATACAGTGAACTACCCGGACCAGGAAGCAATGGGGAGAATAACATAGGAGTGTGAATTGAAACCTGGAAGGTTGAAATGCTCCTGAGGAGGTCTGTAGAAAATAAGCCAAGCACATTAGAAAGTCTTCGACATTAGGAAACAGTCCAAGCCCGACTGAGGGAGACCAAAGGTCTAATGAGTTAGGGGAAGGGGACCCCTAAAAAAAGTATCAAGCTTGGGGAAGGGAATCCCTGCAAGTGTTTTGTTTTGATGTGAACGTTTTGGTGAACTGTACTTTTGCTTTAAGAGGTCTGAGCCTGACAGAGGGGACCAGCATGAACTGTTTTGTGAACTGTGTTTTGGAAGTTGGAAAGTGACTTGAACGTGGAAGGACAGGCAGGCCTCGATCCATGTCTTGAACTGACTTTGTGTTGAGTGTCTAAGCCAAAGTGTGCCATCTTGCCTACAGGGACCACCTTGGAGTGCTGTCCAACTTGGGGAGGAGAACCGACTCAGCAACATTTATTCTTTATATACAAACACTGATTTTCCTTTGTATGCATATTCTCCCTTTCACACTTTTTGTACATAATATAGTGCAGGCTTTAGGTGTTGTTAGTATAGTCCATTTTGATTTGACAGAGACTGACTAGGACTATTGTATTTATTATTTGATGGTCAAGACTACTCTCATCTTAGCTATAGGGCAAAGCAGGAGTTTTCTCCAAACCCATTGATACTTTAATAAAGGCTTTACAAATGGTATTCTTTGTGTCAGTCTCATACCTGTGATACCATGCCTCCCTTACAACAGCTATAACTAGCACCACCCCCATGCACTGCTAAAACTAATGGTCTAGACATCAAAGATGACATCACAAATAGTATGACAGTGTTTTTGTGATAAATGATGTTGGTCTCAGTTCTTTCTTTGATGCTGGATGAGTCCAAGATGATGATTTATGGTTGTGTAGCTTCCAGTCTGGTGTTTAGGTCAGCAATAGTATTGGCTTCCCAGTTTCTTTTCTGAATTGAAGGATTTTTGGGGAGGCTAGTTAGTATTCACGTTGGTGGGTTAATGGCAAAGGGTATTATGAGGTGATTGCGCCAGATGTTTTGCATTGGGGTTGCAGTTGTGACCAGGTTTTTGGTGCAGAATATTGCATCTTGGATGTGGCCTGCTGTGTGTGTCACTCCAATCACCAATTGTTGCATATACATCGTTACTAGCTTATTTGTTAGCGTTTTTGGTGAATCGATGTTGAAATCTCCCAGTATTGGTGGGTTAATGGCAATGGGTATTATGAGGTGATTGCGCCAGATGTTTTGCATTGGGGTTGCAGTTGTGACCAGGTTTTTGGTGCAGAATATTGCATCTTGGATGTGGCCTGCTGTGTGTGTCACTCCAATCACCAATTGTTGCATATACATCGTTACTAGCTTATTTGTTAGCGTTTTTGGTGAATCGATGTTGAAATCTCCCAGTATTATCATTTGATCATGTTGTATGGTCTCCACAGATTTGTTTCTGAAAGTAGGGTTGTATGTCAGTGGTCTGTAGATAAATAGGAATTATAGGTTGGTTTGATGATCTAAGACTAAGTGCAAGAGGAGTGATTTGAAGTTTGGGATGTTTAGTGGTTATGCTGTTATCATCTTTAGCTGGTCCTTGGATGCAACAGTGAGACCTCATACTCTATTTCCTTCTCAGTTGGCTTGTTACAATTTGAAGTTGTTGGGTAGGGAATTATGTGCTATAACTTGTAGTTTTGAGTCAGCAAGGTTTTGGTAAGGAATAGGATGTCTGTCCCTCCATCATTTAGTAGTTAGTATATTTCTGTTGTGTGTTTTGACATTGATCATGTTGACTATGTTGCAGCGTATCTTTTAGTTTTTTGGGGTTTTGTTTGTCTTTTGATGGTGGCGTTGATAATTTGCAGTGAGATTAATTAATTTTTCCATCAAATTGATCACTCTTTGTGTCATCTCATTTTTTTTGTGACCAATGGTGTGTTGGGGTTGTTTTGCTCAGTTATGCTTCTGTAGATTTCACGTTTATCTGTTGTGTTTCCGGCCATTCTCCTTATATGCTTAGAGTTCTTATGGTTGGTTGGTTGTGCAAGTGGGTGGTAGGTTGATGGGTAAAATGAGAAGAAGAGTGATTTGATCTTGTTCCAGTAAAGGGACTTTCTTCTGTTGGGCAGTTAGGTGTGTTATTTCTTGGTGCTGTTTGGTTCTCAGCTGTGGTGTTTTGAGATGCTTGGCCTTGTTCCATTTGGTTTGTTCTCTTGTGACTGTTTCTTGTGCCTCTGTCTTTCCTGGTACAGAGCATTTTTCAGTGTGGACTTGTTGCTTGGGGGTTGGGTTTCTTGTTTGTTTCTGTTTTTTCCTGGTGAATTGGCTATTTTTCCTCACAGTTTTTCTCTTTGATTGGGCTGTTTGTGCTATTCCACCATGGAGCGCAGTGTAGTTATGATATTATAGGGCTATCCCAGTGGTCAAGCTGTCCAAGGGGCTGGGTTGTTTTATTTGGCAAACAGCCTCGTGCTTAAACCTTTAGAAGGGGTAAAACTTGTACCAGGAGCTAGAATTATCTCAAGTGGTACCCTAATCCCTGGTATGAAACCTTGTTCCAGGGCCAGTAACCTTATCCTTGGTGCGGGCCAATCCCTGTAGTGGGGCCTATCCTGGAGATCTGCACTATCAAAGGGCCGAGAGCTATGGCACGTACAGGAGCTATCCAAGGGATGGGAGCTTCCCTAAGCATGGGAGTTATGCCAGGGATGCGAGTTATCACACAGGTAGGAATTATCTCAGTGGTCGCAGCTTTCTCAGGGGCTGGAGCTATCACAGTGGTTGCAGGTGTCCCAGGGGCTGAGCTATCGAATGGTCTGAGCTGTTCCTGGGGGTAACCGTATTGGTTTCACAGAGGCAAGATCTTCTCTGTGGTGGTTGTATCTCAATCTCAAAATATAAACATTGTCCAGATTCAAAGAAGGAATCTAAACTGGTAACCCTGGTCAGGCAAAATACCAGTGCAGCAAAATGTCAACAAGGTCAAGCTTTAAAGTAGCAGTTTAGATTAGGAGCCCTAGTCAGGCCAAATACATGTGTGGCAGAGAACAATCAGTGAGGATCTTCAAAGCAGTGATCTAAATTTGGAGACATAGGTGGTCATTACGAGTGCGGCGGTAAGGGGGTAACAGCGCCGGAAAGGAAGCCGGTGCCGTTAACCCCTTACTGCCGCATTACGAGAGCCCTTAGCGGGTCCCACTAAGGCCGGCTGGTAAAACCAGGAGTCCTTACCGGCAGCCGCTAAGGGACCAGGGAGATAATAACGGGCCCGTTATTAACGGGCCCGTTATTAGCTCCCTCCCCATTCACATTGAGCCCTATGGGGGCTCGAATGGGAATGGGGAGGGTATTTTGAATGGGGATTTACCGGGTCCTCCAAGGTTGGAATGACCCAGTAAGTCCCCATTCAGGGAACCCGGACATTAGTTTGGAGGCAGCCATGGTGCTAATAGCACCATGGCTACCTCCAAACTCATAATGACCCCCATAGTCTGACAAAAAGGCGAATGTGGCAAAATACAAACTATGGCAAGATTCAAAGCAGCAATCTAAACTGGGAAGCTTAGTCTGACAAACAGCAAAGATAGAGAAATGCAAGTAGGCAAGATCCAAAGCAGCAATCTGAACTAGGGAACCTAGTCGGGCAGTGTAAGTGTAGCACTGTCTGCACAGTGGCAATATTCGAAGCAGCAATCTAAATTAGGAGCCCTAGTAAGATAAAGGAAATGTGGCAAAATAAAAAACTGTGGCAGGATTTAAAGCAGCTATGTAAACTGTACAGCTTAATCTGTGCCAAAATAGAAACAGGGCCTCATTACGACCCAGGCGGTAAGTTACCGCCTGGGCCGTGACTTTACCACCATGGCGTAAACTACGTTTACGCCATGGTGGTTGGCGGACTTACCGCCCCATTCCGACCTTGGCGGGGCGGTAAGTCCCCAATCCCCATTTACCCTTCCCCATTCCCATTTTTGCCCCATAGGGTATAATGGGAGTGGGGAAGGCGTTAATTACGCCACCGTAAATTACGGTGGCGTAATTAACTCCATGGTCCCTTAGCGCCATGGATTTTAACACCTGCTAAAAGCAGGTGTTAAAAGCGCCATGGCGCTAAGGGACCTCGTACTCAGGCGGTAAGGGTCGGCGCTGTTAACGCTGCCGTTAACCCCTTACCGCCTGGGTCGTAATGAGGCCCTGTAGTGTTGAGATCCAAAGCAGCAGTCTAAACTGCAGAACCTAGTCAGTGCAGGTGTGGTAAAGTTCAAACATTGGTGAGATTCAAAGCAGTAGTTTAATTAAGGAGCCCTATTCAGGCTAAAGCGAATGTGGCGAAATACAAACAGTGACAAATGTTAAAGCAGCAATCTCAACTGGGAGTTCCAGACAGGCAGAAGTGAATAAGGTAAAATACAAACAGTAGTGGTATTTAAAGCAGCAATCTAAACTGGAAAATTTAGGCTGCTAAAAAGCATAGGTGGTGAGGTGCAAACGGTGGATTTAAAGCAGAAAACTAACTAGGAAATGCAAATGTGGCAAAGTACAAACATTGGTGAGATTCAAAGCAGCAGTCTAAATTAGGAGCCTAAGTGAGGCAAAAGTGAATGTGATAGAATGGAAAGAGTGGCGACATACAGTAGTGGCGAGATTCAAAACAGCACAACTCACAACTGGAAACCCTTAGGGCAGAGAAAATACAAGAGTGGCGCCATACATTAGTGGAGAGATTCAAAACAGCACGGCCCACACCTGAAAAACCTGAGGGAAGAAAAAATGCAAAAGTGCCTGCATACAGTAGTGGAGAGATTCAAAACAGCACATCCCACACCTGGAAGCATTGTGGGAAGAGAAATGCAAGTGGGCCAGAACTCTACACTAGCGAGATTCAAGACTGCAAACCCACCCCTGGAAGCATTGTGGAAAGAGAAAATGCAAGCGTGGCAGGTCACAACTGTGGCAAGATTCCAAACTGCAATCCCATCCCTGGAGTTACTGTGGGAAGAGGAGATGCAAGTGTGGTAGAGCACAACAGTAGTGAGGTTCATTAGACACATTCTACATCAAAGTCGACGTCTCTTACATAGGAGTCACTGTAAAAGGCAAGTGCGGCATCTGGCAGGGCTGGGGCAACAGGGTGAACAGGCAAACAGAGATGGTAGGCGCCCCAATGAAGGCACCCTTAACAGGTGCACTTTGCTGCCTGCCTCAGGAGCAGTGCTTAGTGGAGCATGGGAGTGAGGAAGAAAAATGTACAGAAACAAACAAATTACTAGACCACAAAGACAGTGCACTCTAGGAGCAATCCATCTAAAAAAGAACAGATTGGAAATCTCAGTAAAATCACAGATAGATATGATATGATATTATATGGCATTTATAACGTGCCTATACACAAGTGTTTCAAGGTGTGACATGGCAAGGGAGGGGGGACAGAGGAAAGACAGAGACAGCGATCCTACTAGGCCAAGTGTCATTCAGATCGCGCAAGTGCAGGGGAAGTGGGAAGAGGAAAAGTGCCAAGTGGGGTGGGGGTTGGGGACAGTACAGTACATGGGGTAAAATAATGAATAAAACAACAGAAGTAGGGCCAGCTGGATGTCAAGTGCTGGTGGGGGATTGTAGGGATACAGAAAACAGTCCCCAAGTGTGGGGGTTGCCATGGAGGCAGTGTAACTGGTGGGGGAGGGGACCTGGGCCCGAGATCAGAGGGTGGACAGGTAACCAGTACAGTTTCAGCCAGGAATTCATCAGGGGAGACGAGGAGAGAAAGCAGAAGCAATGATGAAGGTTTTGAGGTGTTGGAGGTGGATGAGTGAAGAGCTCGAGAAGGAAGATATTTAGAAGAGAGAGTTGAAGGTATTGAGGCCTCAGGCCCCAGAAGGCCTGGTGGACAATGCAGAGGGTTTTGAACTTAATCCCCACAGCCACTGGGAGCCAGTGCAAAGATTTCAGTCCTGGAGAGATACAATCCCTGGGCTTGAGGCCAAAGACAAGTCTTGCAGTCCTGTTCTGGATGAGTTTCAGTGGGCATAGTGTAGAAACAGGCAGATTTAGAAAGAAGCTGTTGCAACAGTCGAGCCTAGAGAGAACCAGAGCTCTGGAGACAGTGAGCTGCTGGGGGAAGGCGAGGAAATGAAGAATAACTCTGAGGAGGTGCAGCTGGTAGTGTCTCTTCTTAGAGATGTCCGAGATGTGAGGAGAGCAGGAGAGTGTGGAGTCGAAGATGACTCCAAGGTTTTTAGGCTCGCAGGTGGGAGCAGGAAGAGGGCTAAGAGATGCCGGCCAGAGAGTGACAGGAAAGGAGGGAGTGGGAGTGCCGATGAGGAGAATCTCAGTCTTACTGGCATTAAGGCAGAGATTATTTGTGACCCACCACTCCTGGATAGCAGACAGACAGTCAGAGATGAGAGACGGAGAAGAAGTGGCCGAAGGTAGCCTGAAAGTGAGTGTCATCCGCATAGCACTGAAAGTTGGGGCAGAGAGCGGCAATACGGTTGGCAAGAAGTGCCAGGTATTGGTTGGACAGCCAGGGAGAGAGGTTAGACCCTGCGTGAACCACAGGTAGAGATAGAGATAGAGGAGAGGAAGGACCCAAGTTGGACCTGGGAGGGTCGATCAGAGAGGAAGGAAGTCAGACACGCCAGGGCCTGACCCGTGATACCCAGGTTATCATGGAGACGGTTGAGCAGGATGGCATGGTTGACTGTGTCAAAGGCAGAAGAAAGATCAAGTAAGCTGAGGACACAGGGGGTGTTGGAATCAAGGTTTGAGAGCAGGTCTTCACGGATGTTTAGGAGAGTTGTTTACATGCTTCTGGCAGCTCTGAATCCAAACTGAAGGTCATGAAGACAACCAACATATTCAGTGAGAAGATTAAGCTGGGAGATGGCCAGCTTTTCCACCTTCAGCCTCCAAAAAGGCACCAAAAAGGCCGTAAACTGCTTATGGTATGATATGATATGATAGTTTATTTATATAGCGCCTATACACAATGGGCCTCATTACTAATATGGAGGTAGCCATGCTGCTATTAGCACCATGGCTAACCCCATACTACATAACGGGTCCGGGTTCTCGGTATGGGGACTTACTGGGTCATTCCAACCTTGGAGGACCCGGTAAGTCCCCATTCTGAAAACCATTCCCCATTTCCATTCGAGCCCCCATGGGGCTCAATGGGAATGGGCAAGAGTTAATAACGGGCCGTAAAACCAGCCGGCCTTAGTGGGACCTGCTAGGGGTCCTCGGAATGCGGCGTTAGGGGGTTAACGGCACCCCCATCCTTACCGGTGCCATTAACCCCTTACCGCCAGCCTCGTAATGAGGCCCACTGTGTTTCACAGCGCTTCAAGGCAAGGGAGGGAAGAAGGGAAATACAATGACATTCTTACAGGCCATGAGCAGTAAGGATGTGAAATTAACTATCGTACTCGGCCTTACAACATTTCAGATAGTGCAAGTGCTAAAACATAGATAAGGAAGGGAGGGGAGAGTGGGAAGGAAATGGAAACAGACAGGCGACTACCGTACTATGCCTGATAACATTTCTGGTAGAGCTGGAGAAAAACAAAAGGTGGGGAAGAGGGGTGCAGAAATGGAGGGGAGGAACAAAACAAATGACTATCGTACTAGGCCTGATGACATTTCAGATAGTGCTGAAGGGTGTGGGGGGAATGAGCAAGGGGATGAGGAAGGAGATAGACAAGGTTGCTATCATACTAGGTCCAGGTATAATTCTGATAGAGTAAGTGCATAGAAGAAAGTAAAGGGAGGAGAGGAGGAGATAGGGAAAGGGAGAGGAGGAGAAAACAGAGAGTAAGCAGTCAAAAAGAGTGGTAAAGCAAAAGAGGGGAGAGTGAATATAATTGCAGAAGTCAGTAGTAGCACATAATATTGCAAGCCAGGATATAAGATGAATATGGGAACAGCATGATTCAGGGCCACCATGAGTAAAAGATGCAAAGGAAGTGTAGCATGAGAGTTGAGAAAGGGTGACACACCGTGAAACAATGAAGGCCATATAAGTCAAGTACAACATTGGCCACAAGACGGTGATGGTCAAACCAGAATGTATCAGGACAGACTCCTGAAGAAGTAGGCTGTAGGGGGAGTGAGAGGGAGCAGGGTAGATGAATCAAAGAATCAAGCAAAACAGACAACACCTGTGTGCGAGAAGGGTGGGAGGCACAAGGGAACATCACGGGGGACACAGAGGGGGTGGGGATTGATCTAAGAGTTAAGAACAGGAAGGAAGAGGCAGGGCTAAGAAGGTGGGTGGTGCTTAGGCCAGATGACCTAGATCCACTTGCACTTGCTCCACATCTATAAAGGAAAAGATGCTGGAGGGCTCCCCAAGCAGGGAAAAACAGCAGCAACCAGGAAGGCACCAGGTGAGCGGGTCTTGCTAAGTGGGGAAAAAGAGCAGCAACCTGGAAGGTGCCAGGTGGGCGGGACTTAGGACAGGTGACCTAGATACACTTGCTCCTGCTCCCCATCTGCAAAGGAAAAGAGACTAGAGGGCTCCTAAGTAGAGAAAAACTGCAGCAAACTGGAAGGTGCCATGTGGGTGGGGCTTAGGCCAGGTCACCTAGATCCACTTGCACCTGCTCCCCATCTGCAAAGGAAAAGAGGCTGGAGGGTCCTTAAGTAGGTAAAAACAGCGGCAACCAGGAAGGCACCAAGTGGGCGGGGTTGCTAAGTGGGGAAAAAGAGCAGCAACCTGGAAGGTGCCAGGTGGGTGGGGCTTAGGCCAGGTGACCTAGATCCACTTGCACCTGCTCCCCATCTGCAAAGGAAAAGAGACTGGAGGGCTCCTAGGAAGAGAAAAACTGCAGCAAACTGGAAGGTGCCAGGTGGGTGGGGCATAGGCCAGGTGACCTAGATACACTTGCACCTGCTCCCCATCTGCAAAGGAAAAGAGGCTGGAGGGTCCTTAAGTAGGTAAAAACAGTGGCAACCAGGAAGGCACCAAGTGGGCGGGGTTACTAAGTGGGGAAAAAGAGTGGCAACCTGGAAGGTGCCAGGTGGGTGGGGCTTAGGGCAGGTGACCTAGATCCACTTGCACCTGCTCCTCATCTGCAAAGGAAAAGATCTGGAGGGCTCCTTAAATAGGGAAAAACAGCAGCAACAAGGAAGTCACCAGGTGGGCGCAGCTTGCTAAGTGGGGAAAAAGAGAGACAACCTGGAAGGCACTAGATGGGTGGGGCTTAGTCCACGTGTCTGGGGTTTCTGTTGGTACTCTTGTTCAGAGGAGAATTGCCTAGCATTTCGGTGCTGGACTGCCCCAGGGCAGGACAAAGACTGATATGTTTGGGATATTTCTTCTCTGTGAAAGATAGTGAGCTAAAGACTCTGGGTAAGTCTCTCGTAACCAGGACTAATGTCTGGCAGAGGGACTCCCAGGACCCCCCTTGTTAATTTGCATATTTAAGTAACTTTGGGTCTCACCCTAAGTTACTAGGGGAATCCAGACGTGGACCCCTTGCTCACTATTCTTAGAGAGGCACAGATCCACCCTACTGATGAGGTCCAACCAGACCGAAACACGTGTCTGGGGTTTCTGTTGGTACTCTTGTTCAGAGGAGAATTGCCTAGCATTTCGGTGCTGGACTGCCCCAGGGCAGGACAAAGACTGATATGTTTGGGATATTTCTTCTCTGTGAAAGATAGTGAGCTAAAGACTCTGGGTAAGTCTCTCGTAACCAGGACTAATGTCTGGCAGAGGGACTCCCAGGACCCCCCTTGTTAATTTGCATATTTAAGTAACTTTGGGTCTCACCCTAAGTTACTAGGGGAATCCAGACGTGGACCCCTTGCTCACTATTCTTAGAGAGGCACAGATCCACCCTACTGATGAGGTCCAACCAGACCGAAACACGTGTCTGGGGTTTCTGTTGGTACTCTTGTTCAGAGGAGAATTGCCTAGCATTTCGGTGCTGGACTGCCCCAGGGCAGGACAAAGACTGATATGTTTGGGATATTTCTTCTCTGTGAAAGATAGTGAGCTAAAGACTCTGGGTAAGTCTCTCGTAACCAGGACTAATGTCTGGCAGGGGGACTCCCAGGACCCCCCTTGTTAATTTGCATATTTAAGTAACTTTGGGTCTCACCCTAAGTTACTAGGGGAATCCAGACGTGGACCCCTTGCTCACTATTCTTAGAGAGGCACAGATCCACCCTACTGATAAGGTCCAACCAGACCGAAACACGTGTCTGGGGTTTCTGTTGGTACTCTTGTTCAGAGGAGAATTGCCTAGCATTTCGGTGCTGGACTGCCCCAGGGCAGGACAAAGACTGATATGTTTGGGATATTTCTTCTCTGTGAAAGATAGTGAGCTAAAGACTCTGGGTAAGTCTCTCGTAACCAGGACTAATGTCTGGCAGAGGGACTCCCAGGACCCCCCTTGTTAATTTGCATATTTAAGTAACTTTGGGTCTCACCCTAAGTTACTAGGGGAATCCAGACGTGGACCCCTTGCTCACTATTCTTAGAGAGGCACAGATCCACCCTACTGATGAGGTCCAACCAGACCGAAACACGTGTCTGGGGTTTCTGTTGGTACTCTTGTTCAGAGGAGAATTGCCTAGCATTTCGGTGCTGGACTGCCCCAGGGCAGGACAAAGACTGATATGTTTGGGATATTTCTTCTCTGTGAAAGATAGTGAGCTAAAGACTCTGGGTAAGTCTCTCGTAACCAGGACTAATGTCTGGCAGAGGGACTCCCAGGACCCCCCTTGTTAATTTGCATATTTAAGTAACTTTGGGTCTCACCCTAAGTTACTAGGGGAATCCAGACGTGGACCCCTTGCTCACTATTCTTAGAGAGGCACAGATCCACCCTACTGATGAGGTCCAACCAGACCGAAACACGTGTCTGGGGTTTCTGTTGGTACTCTTGTTCAGAGGAGAATTGCCTAGCATTTCGGTGCTGGACTGCCCCAGGGCAGGACAAAGACTGATATGTTTGGGATATTTCTTCTCTGTGAAAGATAGTGAGCTAAAGACTCTGGGTAAGTCTCTCGTAACCAGGACTAATGTCTGGCAGAGGGACTCCCAGGACCCCCCTTGTTAATTTACATAATATTGCAAGCCAGGATATAAGATGAATATGGGAACAGCATGATTCAGGGCCACCATGAGTACAAGATGCAAAGGAAGTGTAGCATGAGAGTTGAGAAAGGGTGACACACCGTGAAACAATGAAGGCCATATAAGTCAAGTACAACATTGGCCACAAGACGGTGATGGTCAAACCAGAATGTATCAGGACAGACTCCTGAAGAAGTAGGCTGTAGGGGGAGTGAGAGGGAGCAGGGTAGATGAATCAAAGAATCAAGCAAAACAGACAACACCTGTGTGCGAGAAGGGTGGGAGGCACAAGGGAACATCACGGGGGACACAGAGGGGGTGGGGATTGATCTAAGAGTTAAGAACAGGAAGGAAGAGGCAGGGCTAAGAAGGTGGGTGGTGCTTAGGCCAGATAACCTAGATCCACTTGCACTTGCTCCACATCTATAAAGGAAAAGATGCTGGAGGGCTCCCCAAGCAGGGAAAAACAGCAGCAACCAGGAAGGCACCAGGTGAGCGGGTCTTGCTAAGTGGGGAAAAAGAGCAGCAACCTGGAAGGTGCCAGGTGGGCGGGACTTAGGACAGGTGACCTAGATACACTTGCTCCTGCTCCCCATCTGCAAAGGAAAAGAGACTAGAGGGCTCCTAAGTAGAGAAAAACTGCAGCAAACTGGAAGGTGCCGTGTGGGTGGGGCTTAGGCCAGGTCACCTAGATCCACTTGCACCTGCTCCCCATCTGCAAAGGAAAAGAGGCTGGAGGGTCCTTAAGTAGGTAAAAACAGCGGCAACCAGGAAGGCACCAAGTGGGCGGGGTTGCTAAGTGGGGAAAAAGAGCAGCAACCTGGAAGGTGCCAGGTGGGTGGGGCTTAGGCCAGGTGACCTAGATCCACTTGCACCTGCTCCCCATCTGCAAAGGAAAAGAGACTGGAGGGCTCCTAGGAAGAGAAAAACTGCAGCAAACTGGAAGGTGCCAGGTGGGTGGGGCATAGGCCAGGTGACCTAGATACACTTGCACCTGCTCCCCATCTGCAAAGGAAAAGAGGCTGGAGGGTCCTTAAGTAGGTAAAAACAGTGGCAACCAGGAAGGCACCAAGTGGGCGGGGTTACTAAGTGGGGAAAAAGAGTGGCAACCTGGAAGGTGCCAGGTGGGTGGGGCTTAGGGCAGGTGACCTAGATCCACTTGCACCTGCTCCTCATCTGCAAAGGAAAAGATCTGGAGGGCTCCTTAAATAGGGAAAAACAGCAGCAACAAGGAAGTCACCAGGTGGGCGCAGCTTGCTAAGTGGGGAAAAAGAGAGACAACCTGGAAGGCACTAGATGGGTGGGGCTTAGTCCAGGTGACTTAGATCCACTTGCACCTGCTCCCCATCTGCAAAGGAAAAGTGGCTGCAGGGCTCCTTAAGTAGTGAAAAGGAGAGCCAACCAGGAAGTCACCAGGTGGGCGGGGCTTGCTAAGTGTGGAAAAAGAGCAGCAACCTGGAAGGTGCCATGTGGGCGGGGCTTAGGCCAGGTGACCTAGATCCACTTGCACCGGCTCCCCATCTGCAAAGGAAAAGAGGCTGGAGGGCTCCTTAAGTAGGGAAAAACAGCGGCAACCAGGAAGGCACCAGGTAGGCGGGGCTTGCTACGTGCGGAAAAAGAGCGGCAACCTGGAAGGCACCAGGTGGGCGGAGCTTAGGCCAGGTGACCTAATCCACTTGCATATGCTCCCCATCTGCAAAGGAAAAGAGGCTGGAGGGCTCCTTAAGTAGGTAAAAAGAGAGGCAACCAGGAAGGCACTAGGTGGGCAGGGCTTACTAAGTGGGGAAAAAGAGCGGCAACCTGGAAGGTGCCAGATTGGTGGGGATTAGGCCAGGTGACCTAGATCCACTTGAACCTGCTCCCCATCTGCAAAGGAAAAGATTACCAAATGGTTGTTGTGCAGAATGGCTACAGATTACACTCAGGAAGGCCGGGGAGAGCAGTAACAGAGGGCTGCAAACAGAGAAGGACAGGGACACCTCCATAAGAGAGCTGTTTATCATCTTCATATGCAAATACATATTTTTGCCACTCTGTTGTGTATTTATATGTGTGAATGTCCATCACTGGCATCTGACCATGGGAGCAATTATCTCATAGCTACTTTATATTGAGGCCGCTACTATACAGTACATATTGACATGCATGTTTCCTTTTGTCTTGTTTGGGGATTTCCTATAATTTCCGACGTGTTTGTGTTTCCTAAAAGGAGAAGATAATGTTAGTTGTGTTTAGTCTCAGTTGGTGTTGCTGTATGATCTGGTTGGTTGGTTTCCTTGTGCGTGCATTGTAATGGTTGTGTTTAAGTTTTAATCCTGCATTTAAGTGATTCCAGGTGGGTCATTCTCTGATTGAATATGTGGCTTAGTGCTGGTCGTACAATCGGCATTCACAGTGTTTGAGTGTTTTTGCAATACATTTGTAGTGCTGTGCATGTATTCCCATATCTATGCTCATTGTCATGTATGTACTTATTGTTCATGGGTTGTGATGGTTTTACTGTTAGGTTGTGTTTTAAGTATTTAAGCAATGAAGTGGGCACCATCCCGCCTCATTGCTGAGTCCTTACATGTTTCTGAAATTTCACTTTTTGAATCATCAGAAGTGAATTCTGGTGAGGGCATTATTCTTGTCAATTGTTACAGACAGGATGAACATGGATCTATTGGGTGCCGTATACGGTCTCTTCCATCGATTTTACACACCTATATGATGTAAATCAATACACCCCCTCTTTGTTTATACTGCAGAATTCAACCTCGTTCTTCCTTGGCTTATTTCTTCATCTAGAGGTTGGATACCACAGAACGTGTTGCAGAAAATATTGTCCATATTTTCACCGAAAAAGTACAACATTTGGCAATCTGTAATCCATACGTTCTGTATATGTTATTGATTTATAATCAAATGTATAAGAAACTCCTTTGACATTTTATTTATATTTGAACATATTGCTCTTACTTTAACAACAGTATTCAGTGTATTGAATTTGTTGTGTGACTCCAAAACCAATGTGTTTGATATTTTTAAGTTCAGGAAAGAATATTGTACATACCATGCTAGAACTAAACAATACAAACACATAATCTTGATGTACAATGTGCGTTTGTGGATAATGTATCCACAAACGCACATAATGTATCAATCAAATTGTACTTAAAATATGCTGTTATCGCTCAATGCGTTCCCTATGCCAAATGATAATTAGAACTATGAATAAACTAGTGCGTTATGCAACTGCAACTATGACTATTGCAATCAGCCAGTTACAACTGACCATGCCATAACAAAAGTATGTAAAACTATATTACTGCAATTGTATTTTGTAGATTAATATTTCTCTGTTTCTTTAGCAATGCATCAGAATCATTATTTCCTGATCTATCACATATCCCTAACCAATCAATGTAAATGTCATCTGCTCATTCACGTACACCCGTCAAAATTTAAAAACATAGATTTATAAGGTAACGGCATACTCCTGATGGCCTAGGAAATGTCAAACCTCTTAACTTTTATAGTGATTTCATATTCAATCACATCTAGGCAAGAACAGTCAGGATTTAATGAAGAATGGGTATGAGTGGTTAATGCCAAGGACTTGTCTGAACTTTTTCAGAATATGTACAGTGTTCACCTTATTTTCGAAGAAAATAGGATTATTAATATTCTCTGTTTGCAACTTCTGATTTGCCCTCTCACAGCTCGGAAAGGTTAGACCATGTTAATTTGACAACGAGAACTTTCAAGAAGGGCACTTGAAATTATAATTACTGGTAATTAAGGCCCATTTGCTTACATAGTAGTTATTGTCAAACTATATTTTCTTCTCCATAGCCTGCATCCATAATACACATTTTGACCAAGTGCTTGTGTGTCAGAGACCAAAATGAACAAACACAGGAAGGATTTAGGTAGAATTAAAAGGAAACACAATCTACATTAAATTGTTATTTCCAGAGTTTCTGACATATTTAATAATTAACAGTTCTAATAATTATGTATACGATTATATTCAAACATGTTTTGAAGAGCTACACAAAAATGGGATGTATTTCTTTGTATTCCTTGACTGATAATACAGCTATGTTGTTTCAATCTGATTCAATCTGTTCAGCACTTTTAGCTCTGAATATTGACGCCATGCAGTTATCTGCTAATGACCTGTAATCCTTAGAAACGGAACCTCAACGTTTTCTTTTGTTACACGTGGGTGTATGCACTTAAAAATCTCTTAACTGCTGCAATTACAAAATGTGCATAATTCGGAAAAGAAAACAATTACTGATAAAGCCAATTAACGTTGACTTTTGCAGAGAGGAAATGCTTCTGTTTCACCCCCCTCTCTACTCCCACATGCTCTCAGGCATCCCTTGGCCCCACTCTTTTCCCCACTATACTATCCTCCTTCTCTCCCACTGCACCGGATGAGGTCTCTAAGGCTGTCTACTCTATGAAAGTCTCCTCCAGAAAGTGCTCCCCAGCTCCTACAGAATGATCAAGGACAGCATCTCCACTCTCGTTCCTGCATTGTCTGATTTCTTTAACCATTCCTTTGCCACTGGCGCTTTCACACTCTCCTTCAAGCACTCCCTTGTGCACCTTCTCCTAAAATTCCGTCAGCAGACCCCTCCTGCCCAGCTAACTAACACCCTATTCTGCTACCCCCTTCCTGGGCAAACTCCTGGAGAATCTGGTCAACTCCTAATTAACCCACCACACTGAATCTGTTGGCTGTCTCCACAACCACCAGCCTGGCTTCAGAGCATCCAGAGGCAGGGAAACTGTACTCCTGAACACCCATGAAAAACTGCTCTCAAACATTGACTCCAACTCTGTCTGTTCTCATCCTCCTTCATCTCTCCTCTGCCTTTGACACGGTCAGTCATGTCACCCTCTTAAAGCGTCTCCATGACACCCTTGGCATCACAGACATTGGACTGGATTACACCCTCCGAGGTGCAACTAGGCCCCTTCCTTTCCTCTACTTCACTTTCTTCTTGGAGCGTCCTTCTGGGCTCTATCCTATCGCTGTGGCTCTTCAACATCTACCTTGCCCCTCTGGCCCACCCAATCTCCTCCTTCTCCCTTCATTTCCAGTGTTATGCTGATGACACTCAGCTCTCCTTTAAGCTTCCCTCCTCTATCCCCTGTTGCGCCTCTCTCATTCCTGACTGCCTGACTGCTATTCAGGCATGGTGCATGGCTAATGATCTTTGTCTTAATGCCAGTAAGACGGAAATCATTCTCATTGGATCCGGGACCCCAGGACCTTGCTTCCCTCTCACTCTCTGGCCACCTTCTTTGGGTCGCCTCCCCTCACTATCTAGTGAGGCAAAAAACCTTGGTGTCATCTTTGACTCTTCTCTCTTCTTCTCCCCTCGCATTATAGACCTTGTCAAGAAGGCCCACTTTCAGCTTCACCTTCCCGCAGAAACTCAATGGGCCTCCATAGCGGGTTCCAGCTCTGGGTTCCTTCAATGAAGAATTTCCGGGTCATTCCAACCTTGGAGGACCCGGTACTTCCTCAATGAAAAAACCCATCCCCATTCCCATTTGAGCCCCCATAGGGCTCAATGGGTATGGGGAGGGAGCTAATGACGGGCCCGTTAATAACGGGCCCGTTATTAGCTCCCTGGTCCCCTTGCAGGACCCGCTAAGGACGTCTGGTCTGACCAAACGTTCTGAGCGGGTACCACAAGGGAACGTGGTAATAGGGCATTCGTTCATTACGGGACCGCCAGGGTCGTAATGAGGCCCAATGTCTCTAAAGCTCTAGTTCTCTCTAGGCCAGAAAACTGCAAACGCCTCTTGCACAATCTATCTCTTTCCATTCCTAGCCCCCTTAAATTAATCCCGAATAGGACTGAAAGACTTATCCTTGTCCTCGAGCCCAGGGACCAAATCTCTTCAGCCCTTAAATCTACCCATTGGCTCCTGGTGGATGCAAGGATCAAATTCAAGACCCTCTGCATCATCCACAAGGCCTCATGGGGCCTCAGACCCCTCTACACCCAACTCTGTTTCCCTAAACACTTCCTAGTTGGAGCCCTTCGGTCTATAGCTCCAACTCTCTACAGGTCAGATGATTTTCCAAGCATAGAGTGGGGGTAGAACTTTCTCTTCAGTGGTTGCCTCCCTCTGGAATAGCCTCTCTTTGTGCTGGATCTCCTTATGTTCCAGAAACTTCTCAAGACTCTTCTCTACCTCCTTCCCCCTCCCCCTTCCTTGCTAATTTCCCCCTGCAGCCAATGTGACTGGTGGCCTGGTTCACTTAAAAATCACACAGAGCACCTGGCCCTCCCTGACCAGTCTTCATCAGCACCCACTACCAGCACTGCCCTCGTGGGCGCCTTCCCTGCCCAGCCTGGTGGGAGGTACCCCTGAGTCTGGTCCACCACTCCCTTGCACTTAGATGGTGGTCCCCCCTGTCATTCCCTGGCACTCCCCCCCCCGATCCCCTCTTGAGCACTGCCTATGCCCCCCACAAGAACCTGCCAGGCCCCTGGACCGTGGCCGTTATCCCACCCCCTGCTGCATTTTATGCCCTTATATTATCCTCCCCTCCACTCCTCTACCCCTCAGAACTTCTGCACTTGCACAATCTGATTTTCACAAAGCCTAGTTATTGTTGTTTTATAGCCTCTGTTCCCCCTCCCCATTTGCCTTGTGGCGCTTAAAAACACGCTTTTATGTACAGTGCGCTTTGTAATTGCTCAACAAATCAAATCAAATCACCAGGAATTGAAATCGTACATCTACATACTGAAACGATTTTCCAGATATTGGCATTGTTTGTCAAAGTGAAGCTATTGCCATAGTATGATCATGCAGTGCCATAAATTCTGTAAATTCTGCTAAAACAACATGGCACTGTTAGGCAGAATCACCTGCAGTACCCCTGGAGAACACTACAGGCAATTGAGACTACAAGTGTCAGTACAATTTCACCTTTGGTACAAGCCTGTACTACACAGTTATGTGGTAGCAGTGGCTGAGCAGCCAGACTGATCACAAGAGTTGAGTGAGCAGTAGAACAAGTTACATAATGGACCAACTAATACAGTGATTCAAATAGACACTTACTCAAGGTTTCTTGTTAAAAGAATATACATTTATTTTCTCAGTCAGTTAGAAAACATTACACTAGCACAAGCAGATCAATATCATACACTAATAAACGACAAAAATCCAGGTAAGTAAATGAACAAGTTTACCTCCAAAATGAAGTGGGAGCAAAATGGCACTTCATATACTTAATAAAGGAGGGAAAAGACAAGGTTATAAGAATAGACAGCCCAAATACATTCAAAGGCAGGGCAAAGGGTTTCAGTTAAATACAACCAGCAATTCTTCTCAATAGGCCTGGGCCAAAGTCAATGGTTCAGAGTCTTTTGTATAGGATAGCAGAGTTCTGGTAAGTAACGGTTAAGTCTTTGCCACAGATTTTTAAAGGATTTGGCTAGGCAAAAAGTTTGACAAATGTTAAGGGAAGGACAAGCCTTTGTAGTTGAGGAAAGTTTTACGCACTTTCTCGATGGCCAAAAAGATTTCCGGACCGCGTTTGCACAGTACCTTGTCAATGAAGAAAGCTGTAGCTGAGGCGGTTGTTCCTGGCAGTTCGAGCAGATCTCGCTGTTCCTGAACTTCAGTCATGGGGACAAGAAGGGGGACGTTGGGAGGTTCCTGCACTGCCCAGGGAAGAGGCCAAAAGCGTAGCAAGGCATTGGGTTAAGGTGTCAGTGCCTTAAAGTCCACAAGCTGGTTTCCTTCTCTCTGGCTATCCGGTTTTCAACAGCACTCTGATTAAAATTGGACCAGAATAGTATGGTGTCCAGGTGGCTGGCGAGTTGGTTGTTCCCACCAAACTCAAGGGAAGAAGTTAACCTTGAAGGGCTTTTCTGTCACCAGAGTTTCAGGCAATTCGGTCCTGAAGCAGGGCTTCACCGGTCATCCAGGAGTTGCAGCAGTCCTCTTCCTTCCTCTCCTCTTTGGTTATTTCGTTCCAGTGATTGACTCTGCTTTTCAAGTCCCAGAGACCTGCTTTTAAACAGTTTTCCCCAATTCATTCAGCCTGGCTGTCTCTCACCCAGCAGGGTGGCTGTCCTTGCTAGACAGTCAGCCTGCCAATCACATCAGAGTGCATTCAGGTCTCCTAGGAGACTAAGCACATGGAGTTTCGGGCACCTCCTTTGCATCCTGTCCACCCCAGATACTCTGGCACCAGAGGAGGGCTTCAGCACAGAAGCCCGCCAAAGGGCACGAACAAAGGGACCAAACATGGTTCAAAGAAATGGCGAAAAAAGATGACCAGAGTCTGTTTATACAGATAGGTCTGGGGCGCCATATTGAAAAACATGGCTACCCCTGTCATGATGCCTACCCCCAGAGCACCAGGCCAGGCCCAGCACCCCCGGGAGCAGGCATCACGCCCCCGGGTAAAAGCCCAGCGGCCCTTAATAGGGGCTCTTTGGACTCTGTCCTGGCACCGTTGGCGCCAGGCTCATGTTGGACATCAGTCCTGGCGCCATAGGCGCCAGGCTCATAAAGGGAAGTGTTTGGTGCACTTACCTGAAGCAGACCATGCTGCACACTCCCCTGATGCAGACCATGCTGCATGAAGAACCAAGCCAAATGAGGCTTAGGAGGGACTATTTTTCTGAAGGAACTATTTTGTTACTTGGGTGGGGCTGTGGAAGAATACTCACCTGGAACTTCTTCCAAGGCTATTTAAGCCACACCCGGACAGCCACACGTGCTTCGCGTTGTTCTGCATCCCAGCAGCTGAACGCTCACCGTGTCTGCTCCTGCACCAGGACTCCAGCCACGCCCGCCTCGAACCTGGAACACCTGTAAGGGAATAAGAGAAGAGAAAGGTGAAAACCAAGAACTATTTCAACCTTCTTACCTGCATCCGGAATCTTCACGCCAGCATTCCTGAAGGAAGACTTCCATTTAAAAGCACCGCATTGCTCGCTGCAGCGCCGCGCTTCACTCACCTGTTCCCGAGACGCCACCCGGCTCCATCGCGGCTCTCAGTGCCGGTCGCCACATCTCTGCACCGCATCTAAGGGAGAGAAGAAGAGACAAAAGGTGAGCAAGGGAACACAAGAGGAAAGCCGGATTTTCAGCCATATTACTTACCGGCTATTCTTGGTGAGCCATTCCACATCTCGGGTCGGCGCCACATCTCTGGCAGGTACCGCACCCCGGCCCCTATGGGGAAAGGACAAAAGACATGACTGGGGAATTATAAAGACATTTAGAGGGGTCGCCCTCATCACTGACTCACCTGATTTTACCCCGGCAATTTAACCCCTCAACGCATCGCCTTTGTTCTGCACCTGAAATAAAGGACAGAAAAAAGACAACATAAAAGGAGGCTCACACTTGAACTTTTGCATCTTCATACTTATGGCGTATTGCTCAGTAAAGTCAAGTGGATTTGCCAGCGCCATTCTGAAAACCAGTGAAGTAACTGGACGAACGCGCGCCCCTGCACCAGAAGCAGGATGGAGAGTTCATCCTTCCAAACCATAAGGTGAGCTTAAACCGGGGGTTTTGGAGGAAGTCAGAGGAGAACAAAAGGGAAAAGGGGGGAGCAAGCACATTATTCAGCAGACAGTTAATCCCCTTTCTCATCTGCAGAAGGATATTCCTACGGGCCAGACAAGCAAGATTTGGGGGTCCTGTTCAATCGGTGGTCCGAATTCTGGGCATCACGCTTGAAGAGGCCACAACAACCCAGACCAGACCAGCGCCTCCGTGGGAGCCAGGTGAGCGTTACAACCCCTGATTTTGAGCTACCATTGTTAGCGGTCGCGAACAATCACGGTAGTTGATCTAAACCACTGGCAGCAGCCATTTAAAATAGGAAAAGGTAACATTCACTGAAGGTGCTGTGTTACACATAGAAAAGGATGATGCCATGCAGTTTGTTTAAAACCCCATAAACAAAGAACACAAAAGTAAAACACATATCAAAATACATGAAAGAGTGGGTAAAAAGGCTCACACTCTCTCCAGGTAAAAATATCAAATCCTAGCAATCCAGCAAAGTTGCTGGGGGTCTCAAAAGGTAAGGGAAATTAGCACATATTGAGAATTCTCCCTAACACTCCTCTCACCCGACTAAAGGACAGGAGGATTTAATCCACTCCTGGATGCATCTCCTTACTCCAGTCGGTCAAACATCCAGGACAGACCATCAGCATTTTGTTGGTGACACCCTGACCTGTGTTCAATGGTAAAATCAAACCCTTGCATGCTGACTGACCATCTCAAAGTAGTTTTGGGTTTTCCCCTTTCATTTGCATCAACCATCTCAAGGGTTGGTGGTCAGTCTGAATCACAAATGTAGATCTATACAAGTATGGCCTAAACTTCTTCAGTGACCACACAATAGCAAAACATTCACGCTCTATGGTTGCCCACCTTGTTTCTGGTTCCTTCAGCTTCCTGCTGATGAAGCAAATGGGGTGCTGCCTACCTTTCTCATCCAGTTGACTAAGGAATGCACCTATACCTGTATTTGAAGCATCTGTCTGCACAATGAAGGTTTGGTTATAGTCAGGAGCTCTTAGGACTGGAGCTTGATAAAGGGCTTTCTTTTGGCCTTCAAAGTCTTGAGTTCACTTCTCGTTCCACCTGTCCTTTTTAGGGAATTTAGGAAAGGAGATCACATTCAAGAGAGAAGCTATGGTCCCATAGTTCTCAATGAAGTTCCTATAGCACCCAGTGAGGCCTTGGACGGCTTTCACTTGGGTTGGAGTAGTAGGGGTGGCCCAGTTTTGTACAGCTTGTACTTTGCTAGGCAATGGCCTTATTTCACCTCCTCCTACCTCATGTCCAAGGTAGACCACTTTACTCTGACCAATAGCCTGAAGTTATATCAAATGTACTGAGGTACTTGTCTGAACTAAGTTCATCCACCAGTTCATCTGTCCTTGGTAAAGGGTGGGCCTCAGTCTTGGTGACTGCATTAAGAGCTCTATATTCCACACAGAATCTCAACTCCTTCGATCCTGCCTTTGGTACTAGAACAACTGGACTAGACCATGGACTGGTAGAGAGCTCTTTTACCCCGAGATCAAGCATCTTGTTGACCTCCTCCTTTATGTGGGATATTACATGCTCTGACACCCTGTAACCTCTGTTTTTGACAGGTAAACAGTCAGCACTTTGAATATCATGCTGGCCCCAAAGGGTCAAGCCTGGTGATAGCGTAAACAGGGAGTCAAACTGATTTACCAGAAACTTGCACTCCTCCTGTTGTTCAGGTGTCAAATTAGAAGAGCAATTAACTCTTTCTATTTTCTCATCTGAAGGCTGGCCTCTGAGTAGGTCAGTTAGAGGTTCACTCTCCTTCTCCTCTTGAGCTGAAGCTAGAAGCAAAGCTCCCACTTCTGGTCTTGAGACATAAGCTTTTAGACAGTTGGTGTGAAATACTATGGGAGCCTCCTTAGGATTGCCTAAGTCCACCAGATAGTTGACCTCTCCAAGTTTACCCACCACCTTGAAGGGTCCTATGCACTTGTCCTTTAAGGCCCTCTGCTTTGTAAGTATCATAACTAGAACTAGCTGGTTTTGGAAAACTCAACCATGTAGGTGTTCTGGTCATGCCAATGCTTCACCAGAGCCTGACTTGCTTTCAAGTTATCTGATGCTTCTGCCATCATGTGTGACATTCTCCTCCGGAGACCTATCACATAGTCAGTGACTTTCACTGGCTTGGGGGAAAGAGCACTCTCCAACCCCTCCTTGATAAGGGCCAAGGGGCCACTAACTGGATGGCCATAAAGTTGTTCAAAGGGACTAAATCCAACTCCCTCCTGAGGGACTTCTCTATATGCAAAGAGAAGGCATGGCAGTAGAAGGTCCCACTTTCTTCTAAGGGGTTCCTCTAAAGCACCTATCATGCCCTTCATTGTACGGTTAAACCTCTCTACCAATCCATTTGTCTGAGGGTGGTAGGCAGTTGAGAACTTGTAAGTTACACCACAGTTTTTCCACATGACCTGCATGTAGTGGGACATAAAATTGGATCCCCTGTCAAAGATAACCTCCTTAGAAAAACCTACTCTGGTAAAAATAACAAGTAGGGCCTTAGCAATAGCCTGAGCTATAACAGTTCTCATAGTATGACCTATGCTTCCGTGGCTCTTGCATATCCAGCTTGGAAGCTGCTGTTGGCGAAGACCTTCACGAGTAGGACACTCTATTTGTCCTCTGCTGAAGTCTGCCCTGCAGGGTCCAGCTTCTGCCAGTAAAGACTGCAGCTCAGTATGGTCTGCAGGATCCAGAATCCAACAGGAGCAAGGTCCTCTTCCAGCTCTGATTCCTCAGCAGCTGATTCAACCACGCAAGGTTGTTCCACACACTAAGCCTCAGCTGGTGGAGGGATCACAGGTGTGATCTTGGACAGTCCTCTCTGGGATGCCCTTGTTGGTAGCACAGGAGTGCTGGCTGGTTTCTTCCTGGAGGTTTTAGGTTCCCCCTTTTCCTCCATCTTCTTTGAAATTGCAGTCAGTAAGTCCTGTGGACTGGGAGTTATAGTGTCCTCTATAATCTCCTCTGGAGAGCCCCTTAAGGTACTCTCTCTGGCCTTCCTAGTCTGCTCCTGTTTCATTTTGCTGGGAGGCCTGGGGGTGCTTGATACAACTCCAAGAGATGTTAAGTCATTCCCCAACAGGACTCTCCCAGGTACATCACTCTGCACACTTACAGGTATATTGACAGTCATATAATTACACTGGATGAGTGCTGGTAACTGTGGAAGCATTTGGACAGGGCCTCCAGCAAGTTTAGTTAGAAATTCTGGCACCTTAGCACCATCCCCTTCCTTGAAAAATGTTTTGTCAACTACAGTTATGCTGGCCTCAGTGTCTCTGATCGCAGTGGTCTCCTGACCATTCACAAGAGCACTCTTTTTGTAATACTCTTTAGTATTGTCTGGAATAGAGTTGTACACATCTAAGTTATGTTGTTCCCATAGACCCAGGGATACTAAAGAAACACTGGCTGAGACGTTCAAGGGTTCCTCAGTCGGTAAGTGAAAGTTTCCACTTGCCATTGGTACTTCATCCACTGGGAAGAAGGCTACAGAGACAGTGTGGATCCCTGAAGGTTTACCCTTACATCTGGGATCACCTTTCACATGGTCAGTTGACCCACAAGCATAACATTTAACAATTGTTTTTATGAATGGGGGTTTGTTCTGACCTCCTTCTGGTTTGTCCCCAGAAGGTACACTAGCCTGATTTGGTTTCCCTTGTGGCTTACCTGTATTATGTTTGTGGACCTCTTTTGGAGTGGAAGTATCATAATTCTCTTTAATATCTTTCTTGTGCTGCTTCCCTTCATCCTTCTTCTGAATTACCCCAGAATCCTTGTGAGTAGCCCTGTTGGCAACCCACAAGTCAGCAGCCCTTGCTAACCTCTTTGGATCAATTTCCTTAGAGTCAGCCTTGTGCTGTCTCAGCTCAGGAGAGCAGGCATCATAAATAGATTCCAAAATAAACAGATTTCTCATACCTTCATAAGTGTTCACTCTGTAACCCTTAACCCATCCATCTAAGTTTTTCAATCATCGAGTCACCCAGGTCGCCCAAGGGTTACCATCATGCTTTTTGAGGGTTCTAACCCTCTTAAGATACTGAGAAGGGGTCTTCCCAAATCTAGCTATCACAGCTAGCTTCATAGTTTCATACTCCTTTCTGTCTATATCCCCCAACTCCATTACCACATCAGTTGCAACAGGGGTAGCCTAGAAAAAAGCCAAGGGATCAGCTGATTCCCTGTAATGTCTTGAATCTAATGGTTATATTCAAGAGCAGTCAACCAATCCAAAATATCAAGCTTAACCTCATACATACTTACTGCATCTTTGGGCATGCAGGACCTCTTAGGACTGGAAGACCTAGAGGACTCTGGGAGAGAACCAGTTTCAAGAGATACCTTTTTAATTTCAAGTGCATGATTCAATGCCATTTCTCTGAGTCTAAGCTCTTGATGCTTTGTTTCAGTTTGAGCTTGGATTATTTTAAATTCTAACTCCAGTCTCATCTTTACAAGTGAGACAAATTCAGGAAATAGGTTTGGACCTGATGGGGCCCCTGTGGTCAAAGGTTGAGGCCTATGAGCAGGTAAAGGTGAGACAGGGCCTACATTCAGAGACGTTTCTGCCTCATCTAACTCATCCACAATATTAGAGCTGGGCTCTGACATATTATCATAATCATCAACATTTTCCACATTAGCTGCAAGTGTGATGGTTTCAGACCCATTCCTCAGACGTTGGTATTCTAACAACTTTTCTATCAATTCAAACTTCTTGCCTTTTACAGTGAGATTTCTAGCTTAACACATATAGCTCAATTGATACACAGTTAAAGTCAATAGGGTCTCCTGTCTGTAGCTTTCCACATAGTTAGTGGTAGCAGTGGCTGAGCAGCCAGACTTATCTCACGAGTTTAGTGAGCAGTAGAACAGGTTACACAAAGGACCAACTAATACAGTGATTCAAATAGACACTTACTCAATATTTCTTGGTAAAAGAATATACATTTATTTACTCATTCAGTTAGAAATTATTACACTAGCACAAGCAGATCAGTATCATACACTAATATACCACAAAAATCCAACCAGTAAGAAAAGCTAAGCAACCCCTCCAGCACTCTATAGTAAGATAAGGTGTGCTGGGTCAATACATTTAAAGAGACTAGTAAAGTCAATTTAACTTTACCTGCTCTGGGAGACAGTAGTCAGTCCCAGAGAAGGTATTTAAACCTTGGGGAGTCTGAACGACACCCCTGTGCCACTTCACTGAAGGTGCTGTGTGACACATATAAAAAGATGATGCCATGGAGTTTGTTTAAAACACCATAACCAAAGAACACAAAAGTCAAACACACATCAAAATACATGAAAGAGTGGGAAAAAAGGCTCATACACTTTCCAGGTGAAAAAATTAAATTCTAGAAATCCAGCAAAGTCGCTGAGGGGTCTCAAAAGGTAAGGGGAATTTGCACATATTGAGAATTCTGCCTACCAAGCACCAATGTGCTGCAATCTTGGACATTCATCTCCCATCACCGTAAAGAAAGCGTACATTTATTGTGGACTCAGCAGAGTAAATGCGCATCCCGGCAGTGAAGGCAAAGCAAGGTCACATAAATATTGTTGCTGAGTGGACTTACTGTGGAGCATAGTTATTGTATTGACTGCTGAAGGACGAGCCAGAAATGGAGCCGGAGCGCTCTGCAGGTGCAGTGATAAGGGGTCCAGGGAGAATACGAGGAGAGATAAGCTGGGTTTTTCCACTTTTGGCTGTGTTTTTCCACTCTTTGCCCCCTTCCACTTGTGATCTGCTGTTCGGCCGAGGGCTGTCATCACTGAGAAGGGTGGGGTCATGCCCCATACGGAGAAGAGTTTTTTCCTCTGTGGAGACAGAATCTGGACCCCCGGCTGATGCAGTCCCCCTGAGAGGGAGGACTCTCCGCTACGGACCCCGTTATTACGAGTGATCTCTTTGCCTACTTGCTCTGGGACTAAGCAGTGTCGTATTGGCCAAGGTGAAGGTGTCTTCTGCTACATTGATAACGGTGATGAACTCTTTTTCCATGTTTCTATTTAACTAACTATATGTGTATGTTGTGTTTGATGTGTTCATATATAAGGTGTGAATAAAGGGCCTACAACAAGCCATTTACATTTTCTTCCATACCTAATGGTCTAGGTGTGATTTCTTGCCTGTCTGAGTCCAATCACTTGTTTTGCCAGGGGCCGGGGACAGGTAAGTCTAAGGCTCTCCCCATGTCACCAAGCAAATGCAAAACAAGGACTCACACCATTTCCGATCATATTCACAGTTACTTCTAAATGCAATGTTTTGCCAACGATGGTAATGTAAAGCAGCCTTGTATCATACACCTCGGTCATTTGAGTAGCATTATGGTGCATGTTTATGGACAAATGGGTGGAGGGATTGAAAGTTGAGATGGATGGATGGGAATGATCTCATTCCTGTGGCATTATTGGGTGCAGCCTGGAGGTAACATGTAGTTCATGCTGGTGGCATATGCATGTGTGTTTTAGCTGAATTGTTAAATCAAAGATTTATAAACTACTGGCTCCAGACAAATGGGTGGACCTCCAGTCTAGGATGAAGAAGGGTTATGTGATATTTCTAAATGTTTCACAGTTAATGTAATGAGATCTAAGGGACTATTTGATCATTAATGTGGCAGTGATACTACCAGGCTGACTACTGAATTTACCTCGGAGGCCATTTACATTATGCTATGTTATTGTGATTTGCACTGTGCACCGCTGCCATTTTCATGGTCTGTAGGCAGCCTGGCGGACCGGAAAGTGAAGGAGAGCTGGGGCCGGGGGGTTGGTTAGTGGGATTGAGAGGGCGTTGTTGTGAAGTTGGAAGTTTCAGTTTGAACTAAACAGTCACTGTGTGCAGGGTTGTTTGTCTATAGTTGGTGGAGGGTAGGTGGTGCTCTGCGTATGAGTGTGTGTGGGATGGTTTGTGTATATGAGCTTTAGTTTTCTGCAATTTGTTGGGTTTGTGTCAGTGTTTCAGAGTGTGTGCAGTTTGTGGGGATTTTATGTTTCTGCTGCGGCAGAGGCAAGGGTGTGTTTAGTTTGGTGTTTGCTGGTAAGAAAGGAGGATATTGGAAAATGTTTAGTAGGGTTAGTGATGGGCGTTGCTTGTACTTTTTTTGTCTTGGTTAAGTTGTTCTGACAGGTATCATATTCTTGAATGGTGGTTTGTTTCATTCAGTGTCCAGGTTTTGCATCATAAGAGTTTCAGTTATTTAGGGAGTTTGCTCTCTTGTTGGTCGTTCAGCTTCAACAGTGTTTCTTGTTAAGCTTGGTGAGTTAAAGACCCATGTCTTTAGCAGTTTACAGAATTTTAGGTGATCTCCTGGTTTTTTTTGTATTTCCATTTGAAATGAATTCCAAAGTGTTTCCCACATGGAAGAGAAATCTGATGAACCAAATATCTGCTTTGCGTATGATTTTGGCGTGAGGCGGATGTCATTGCTGGGCCTTAGTGTTCTGTTTGGTTTGTAGATAGAGAGTGTTCTTTGTATGGATTCTGCTCCTTGGCAGTGGACTGCTCTGTGCGTCATGCAGAGTATTTTGAAGAAAAACGATTTTTTTGACCGGTAACCAATGTAGGTTTGTCAGGTTTGACGTGTTCTCTCTTAGTAAGACTGCAGAGTAGTATTGCTGCCGCATTGAGCAGTCTTTGTAGTTGTTCGGTGAGGTATTCTGGAATTCCGAGATTGATGTTGATGGCATAATCTATTCTTGATTTGACGAGGGGGATGACCGAGACTGTACTGTGTAGAAAGGTGAGGAATGGTAGGATCTATTTGATTGTGTGTAGGCAGAAGAAGCACTTCTCTACTAATGTGTTTATTTGTGGTTCAAGTGTTAGGTCATTGTCCATCAAGATTCCCATGTTTTTAACCACTTTGGAAGGTTCCGTTTGTTTCCCATTTGGGAGACCATGGGATATGGTGTTGGTTCGATGGGGTTGTTGCCGTAATCACGATTTCTGTTTTGTCCGGGTCGAGTATGAGGCTGTTTGTATTGTAGAACCTCATAATTCCAGAAATAATTAACAGATGCAAACATTTCAGGAAAACTGCTTTAATGCAAATGCAATGACGGCCAGGTGGTCAGCAAGTCTTGTGAGATCACAGAACTGAAAGCTCTCTACTTGTTCACATCAGACAGTTGTATTTAGAAGTGAAAAACACAAAATTAGAACACATTTGTATATATTCTAGACTTTAGGTGCAACCAAATTCTAACCATCCTATTGGCTCCTGCCTATACAAACTTAAGTCACAATAAATTGCCCTATCCTATTGGTTAGTACAATAATATGTTACATTCAATGTGCATCCCATGCAGGTGACTGAATCATGTGCAGTTAGTAAGAAGAGAGAAATCGGCTTGCCATTTCAACAAACTTGATACAATGATATTCCATCCCATGTGACCAGACAACTTGGCACCCCAAGCTATTCCACAAACCTGCTGCTCTCCCACATTAAAAGCTCATCTTTGCAGCTATAATGTACTCTTATGTATATAGAGGAGAAAATCTGTTATTGTATAGTGTGTTCGACTCTCTGGGGAAGCTTTCATGAGAAATGTTATTGAGGTCCAACTCTTTGCAAAATAATTCATATTTTGTGCTTCCAAATTCACCATTTGCAAGCCTGAATCTTGAACAATGACTCATATTTGCACTGTCAGTCATCCTGCCATGTACTTGTCAAACTGAAAGGTTCTCTAAAGAGCTGCAGAGATGAAATACAATTGAGTGAATGACAGAAACATGCATTTCAGCCATGTTCACGATGCCTACACTTAATTTGAAAGTCACAGGTCCTGGGCTTTATTCAATAAAAATGGCATAAGTTACTTCAGTAAATGGCAGACCTACTCCCTTTCATGGCATTCAATAATATTTGCGCTGACTGTATCTTCTGCTACATTTGAAACTTTGCACCTGCATGTATGCAGTGCTCATCCAGTCATTTATTTCTGTGAGGCAGTTGATGATGGTTATTTCTTGTTATCCAAAACTGATGACTTGGGAGATGATTTTTGTGCCCTTTGTGTAGTTGTAGCAGGTCATGTTTATGTTGAAGAGGAGTGGTGAGAGTTATGAGCCTTGTAGGACTCCACAGGGTGTTGTGCGTGTGGCTGATTTGAAGGTGGCTAGACATGGTGATTCTGTTTTTTCAGTCAGGAAGTATTTTAACCATAGTAATGCTGTGTTGCTGATATATTTCTATTTCCTCAAGTCTTTTTTTGATCATTTCATGGTGGACTGTGTCGAATGTTGCTGATAGTTTTAAAAATATTAGCTCAGAAGTGTCATTTGAGTCTGCATTGATATTAAGATCACTGCATATGTATAGTAGTTCTGTTTCCATTCCTCTGAGGGTCTGAAGCCGACTTGGGCTTGGTCTAGAATGTGGTTGTTTTCTACATATTCCAGGATTTGTTTGTAGATGGAGCTTTCTAGGCGTTTTGCCGTGTACAGAATACTTGACATTTGATGGTAGATAGTAAGGTCTTCCCTTTTTCCTGCTGTGTCTTTAAGTAGTGGTTTGATGCATACTGATTTGAAGGCTTGTGGCATGTTTCATGTTGGTAGTGAATGGTTAAAGAGGTTGCAGAAGTATTGCATTTGTGTTTTTTGAGTGAGGATAGTCTTGTACATATGTGACGGGCAAGGGTCTGCAGGTAAACCGGCTTTGTTACTTATGGTCACTTGGCTGTTGAATTTTTATGTTGCGATTGTAATGAGGTATGTCAGTCTAGCCGTAGGTTCTGGTGCTAGCTTGTTATGGATGTTGGTGTTTTTGGGCATATTCTCGATGACTCGCTTGATGTTTGCGATTTTGTTTTTGAAGTGGTTTGCAAGGTCATCGCACAGTTATTGCAAGGAAGTGGGCGTTTTGTTAAAAGATGCTGGGATTCTTATTTGTTAATGATGCCAAACATCTCTGTTTTTTGTGATCCATGAGTGGATTGTCTCTGTTTTTTCATCAATGTTGGTTGAGTCCTAGACAGTGGTTGATGGTTTTGTAGATTCCACTCTGGTATGTATATCTGGTATGTAAATCTGTCATGTTTATGTATTTCCAGTTTCTTTTCAGAATTTGAGTGGCTTTTATGATGTTAGTTAGTAGACGTGTTGACCGGTGAATTATGAAGGGTATTTTGAGATGGTCACTCCAGAGAATATGCATTGGGGGTGCCATTGTAACCAGGCTTCTTGCAAAAGATTTTATTTAGGGTGTGGCCTGCTGTATGTGGCATTCCCCTCACCAGTTGCTGCAGATGAATACTTGCTAGTTGATTTGTTAATGTTTTAGGTGAGTTGATATTTTCTTCCTCAAACCAAATGTTGAAGTCTCCTAGTATGATCAGGTTGTCATATTTTATGGTGGTGTTGGTGATGGAGGCCACAAGTGTATCCGTGAAGGTAGGGTCATATTTCGGCAGTCTGTAGACTATGTAAGGAAGGCATGGTATCAAAGTAAGACAGACACAAGTGACCACAGTTCAAGGGTGTTCATTGAACGTTATCAAGGGTGTGATAATGCAGTCCTAGTGGAGTCTTGCCAAAATTAAAGGTCCTATACTAAGAAACCTATTGGCAATCTTTACCGCTAATTTATACATAGTGTGGAATGATATTCATAAGAAAATAAATAGAACTGTTATCAAAATGGTAAATCAGGATGTTCAGGCCATTGGCTTCCCTGCCCCAAGTTTTCAACACGGGACCAGGTGGTTCACTCGAGCATGGCACACTGTCTGGCTTCTTTGGCACAAGGACACAGTTCCATTACCAACATCAGGGCCTTCTGTGCCTAAGTCTCTTAAATTCTCAAGGTCTCTTGACTCAGAGGGCCTGATGTGCCAAAACAAATGAAAAGCTCCTTTTACAAAAACTCAAGCCAGGTGAGTAACTCTTCACCCTGGATCCCCCTCAGCCGGTGTCATGATCCCAGTCAGTAGACATCATCCTCATTCAGGCTTTCAGGCTAGGCAGGGAACATTATCATTCTCAGCATACATTTCCATAGACTATTGATGTTTTACAGTAAATTCCATACACACTAAACATGGCCGCCACATGATGCATTCATAAGTTGCAGCATGTTCTATTCATATTGCAGAGGGAGCTATTTAAGCCCTGCCTGCCCTGGAACACGTGCTTCACGTCTGATCTGCTGACAGCGGGTAACGCTACCAGCGTTTATCCTCAGAGAACCTGTAAAAGGAGATAATAGAGACATTAGCTTCACAACAATTTACAGAGTTCATTAGTTAATTGTCACAACCCTCACCCAAAACCCCCTCTGCAAACCCATTGGCCAGGTGGAGTCAGGACTCAGGCCTCTAGAGCCTGGCACCCTCTTTAAAAGCCATCATGGGGCAAGTCCTGGCGCCTATGGCGCCAGCTCATACACCATGAACAACAATGTGCTTGGGAACTACTTTATTGTATTCTCAGCCAACATGGAGGCATCCACATAGCTTGGTTCCTAAGAACCAAGCTATGCGGTCTAGTGTTTTGGGTGTGGCAGGCCTGGAAATACTTTCCCTAGTACTACTTTACCTGGGCTATATAAACCACACACCCTGACTGCAGAACATGCGGCGTGTTACTTTGCAGTTTGCAACGTGACGCTCACTGTGTCCAGCTATTCCCTCGAACCTCGGAGAAGCAGAACCTGCAAGGAGGCAAAAGGAACATCATTAGCAGCAGCATCTTACCTGCAGTCTTCATCTTTAAACACTCGCAGCTACTGAGAACAGCTTCCTCGAATCTACACGCCTCCCGGACAGAACGACCTGAAAGAGGAAGATAGAGGCAACATTAAAGAAAGCTGTAGAGACATTTACAAATTACGAACTGCTCAAAAGGCTTACCTGGCTGGTCGCCTCTCGGCTGGCACCACTCCGGACATTCCACTCGCGCTGAACAACACCACGACCTACAAGGAAGGGAAATACAGGTTAGCAAAGGCAAGACTTTGCAGTGCTGCGCATAGCGCTTACTTACTGCATCATAGCGCTCTTAATGCGCCATCATTTACCAGCGGGGCTCAACCAAGCCAGTTCGCTGCACTGAAGCTCCGCATACCTAAGGGAGAAAAAAGAAACATTTTAAACAAAGAAAGGCATGCAGGATAGCAACAAAACTGAAGAACAGCAATAAGACCTACCTGAACAATATCAAACGGCTGGGGTCAGTGAAGTAACTGGACCGCACTCACCCATGCAAGACAACGCACCCCTGCAAAGAAGGCAGGACGGAGAGCACACCTAATTCTACCACAAGGTGAGGAGAGCGCGCCAGAGGGACTGAAAGCATACGGGGGTGGAGGGAGGATACTTACCCCAGTCGGTCAGTCTTGAAAACAGTCCTCCTGTATTTTCGGGCAGAACTTTCCCCGCAGACCACATCAGGGCAAAGCTGAGAAGCATACCAGCGAGTAACCCAGCTGGGTGGCATCCCAGTGGATACCAGGTGAGCATAAAATTAATAGAAAAGACTTACCTGACCAAGGTTATCTCCAAAGTGACTATCTTCCGTCAGAAGTTTTACTCTCAGCCACAGCATCTGCAGTCAGCAGTCTCCGCTCGTAGTCGCAGCATCTTCCATCAGATGTTTCACTCACTGTCGCAGCATCTTCAGTCTGCAGTTTTCGAATGTAGTCGCAGTATCTTCGGTCAGAAATTTCTTCCGCAGCCACCGCATCTTCCGAAGGTGTTTTCCCTCAGCTTTCCGAAAACCTGCAGAAAAAGCAAAAGTTATTTAACTAACAATATACAAACTTTATAGTTAAAAGAAGATGTTAAATAAGCATTACGTAGCTGAATAATCTTCAAGTTTTCACCTCACAGTTGTTTCCGCGCTCATCCCTGAAGACTGCAGTTACTCCTCATAGGCGAACTCGCGTTTCATAAACGTTATCTCATTCTGGGTAACTCTGCAGTCCTTCTCAGCCATCAGCCCTTTTCCTAAATTCTGAAAACCTGAAAAACAAAGAGAAAAAGAGCAAGTTTAGAAAGAGAGATCTCTCCAACGTAGGAATCTAAGGTAAGCCCTCAATGATTGCAGCATTTTTACCAGCTACCTACCCCAAGGCTCATTCTTAAAAGTGAAGACATTTATTTGACAATAAGCTATAGAGTACAACAGCTACCCAAGTTACCATTGTTTCTTCACCTCAATGCGCCCCTGTACAAAAGCAGGATGGAGAGCTCCACAACAACATAAACACAGGTGAGAAGGGAGGGATTAAAGAAGCATACATATCATGTGGTAGTATTTTAGTTAATAGATGTTATAGTGTTCTATTGATGTTATTGTTGTTTTAATACAGCAAGAGAATCCAAAAGGTGTCAAGTACCAGGTCCACAGGTTGAGAAGACATCACGCTCCTGAGGAGTCCAGATAAGAGTTATAGCCAGGCTCAGATCCTTTTCTCCAATGCTTATAGAATGTCTTTTCTCAGGTGACTCATGGTTCACCCAGATCCCTTTTTAAACAATTAGTCTCCCTCAGCCGGGCTCCGACCAATTGCAGTTTGTTTTAGTTATTGAAGAATTTTGAATGTGCACAGTTTTTAGCTTGACCCATTGCAGGACCAAAATGTTATGCTCTCAGTAGGATAACACAGGCCTTTGAATGAGCACCCACATGGTGTCGGACTACTCTATGTATGGTATCTATTTTGGTTTCAAAGGTTTCATAACTCCTTGGATATTCAAGCATATGCTCATCACATACACCTCGCACCCTGTTCTTTGCAGATTTCTTCATACAATGTTGCTGCTTGCAACCTTAGGTCTAACACAGACTGGTCTGCTATCAGTCTCCCGACTCACTGGCTGTGCTAACTTTACTAGAGTGGCTTTGTTGCCGTAGCCAAGGACAGTACCATGGCAGCAACCACTCCCCCCGCCTTGGATATTGATGCAGGAGTGCCCTGGGTACCTTCCTCACACAATGCACCTTTCTTCAGTGCTATGTTTCTTGCTCTTGAGGGCTCATGAAAATAGTGGTCTTCCTCTGAAAAGGCCAAGGAAAATTCCCTACTTGCAACCCTTTCTGGTGTTGCCGTCTTTCTCCTCATTTTAAATTGCCATCTCAGAACTGCTGCGTCCTTGTGCACTTTTGCCTTACTCAGAGTGTGCTTTCATGCTCTGCCTTATATCTTTGTGGGCAAGTGTGATCGAAGTCAGGTGTGTGTATTTATCAGTAATTGCCTGACTCTGCCTGACCCTTGTGTTGGGACATGTCAGGTATATGGCTTAGAGATAAGTCCGTTTTCCGTCACAATGAACTCTCTGTGAGAAAGTGTTTGTGTCGGCAAAGCGTGGGGTGTTGAGTTCCTAAGTATACTACCTGGTAGGATGGGGAAAAGGTTGTACAGGGAAGGGGATACTGCATCTCACCATCCAGTGTCCTACTACCACTCCCCGAAGATTCCTCATCCAGGTCATCCTCCTGCACTGGTCCACACCCAGGAACTGGATCCAAAAGTGATGGCTGTGTACTGACCACCTGGATGACAGATCCCCGGGGACTAGCGGCTTTACACCGTCTGGTTTCTCACAACTAGTAGGAATGACAGGTTCATGTGGTGATCTAAGGCTAGATGTAGAAGGAGTGATTCACAGTTTGGGATGTTCATTGGTGGTGCTGTTATATTCTTGAGGTGATCTTTGTAAGCAACAACAAGACTTCCTCCTTTTTTTCCTTCTCTGTTGGCTTGTTTCAGTTTGAAGTTGTTGGGTAGGGATGTGTGCGCAATTACTTCAACATTTTTTATTTAACCATGTTTCAGTGAGGAATAGGATGTCAGTTCCTCCCTCACTTAAGAGTCTGTATATCTCTGTGGTGTGTTTTGACGTTGATCTGGTATTGACTAGATTACAGTATATCCTTTTGTTTTTTGGTTTTTGTTTGCCCTTTGAGGGTGGCGTTGGTGATTTGAGTTGGTGTTGATTAGTGTTTCCTTTTTATTCTGTATTCAGTTTTGTTGCTTCTGTTTCTCCTTTCAGCAGATTGAGAAGGTTGCTTTTTGGGTTGATGTTTTCTTCAGGGCCATTTGTCAGCTCTAGTTCATGATTCTTTGCATATCACCAGTGTCTTGTAATGAACGCTATGTTGAGTTCAGTTTGTTCTTCTGCATATTTCATGTCTGTTCATTGTGCTTACCACATTCCTCCATGTATGTTTAATGTGCTTGTCAATGGTTGCTTGTGCGAGTGGGTGCTAAATTGATACGTACTGTGATAGGTATAGTGATTTTGGTCTTTTTCCAATGAAGGGACTACCTTTCAATCAGCAGTTAGGTGTGCTGATTCTTGGTGTTGATTTGTTCTCTGTTCTGGTGGCTTGCAATGGCTGGTCTTCTACCATCTGGTTTTGTTTATTTTGGTTATTTCTTGTGTGCCAGTATTTCCTGGTATGAGGCAATTGTGTGGTGCAGTCTTGTTGGAGGGTAGGTTTCTTGTTTGATTCTGAGTCTGATTTTACAGTTATATTGATTGTTCTTGTCTCTCCTGGTGATTGTATGACTGTCTACAAGGCTTTGCTTCTTTTCACCTTGCACAGATTGCATGTTGTGGCTTATTTTCCTTGGTCAGTGTTCATCTTCTGGTGGTAAATCTCTCCTTGTGGCAAACTTATCCCAAGGCACACCTATCCCTGGGTCAACCCTATCACAGGGGAAAACTATCCCTGAGGAGACACCTATCCCAGGGTGACACCTATCTCAGGGGCACACAACTATCCCAGGGGTGAAAACCTATCCCAGGGGTAAAACCCTACCTCAAGGGGCAAAGACAATCAAAGGGCTAAAGACAATCCCAGGGCAAAACCTTTTCCCAGGGCAAAACCTTATCACAGGGCAAACCTTAGATCAGGGGCATGGACTATCCAGGGCAAAACCTTATCACAACGGTAGGGACTGTCCCAGGGCTGAACATATTCCAGAGGAGAACCTATCCCAGGGTCAAACCTATCACAGAAGCAGGCATATCACAGGGGCAAGAAACTATTTTACGGGCAGAAATATCTTGCGAAGTATAGTTTGTCACAGCTAAAACCTACAAATGACTCCCTTTTTTCTATCCCGGCAATTGTTGCGAGATGACCATAGTCAGAATTAACTCATTTAATGACAGAGTTTGTGAATGCATCATTTACACAAGGGGTAGTTCCAGAATCCCTGAAATTGTCAGTTCTTTCTCCGCTGTTGAAAAAGGCTAGCCTTGATCCTGAGGATTAAAGCAACTATGGCCCTATTGCAGTGCTTCCTTTTTGGAGAAAGTGGCTACAAGCCAAATCCAAAATTATATTGAAGACAAGGGTGTCCTTCATCCTTTACAATCTGGATTTCATCCAAAATATGGGACGGAAATTGCATTAGTGGCGGTATGGGACGAGCTGTTGCAGACAAATGAATTAAGCTTAATGAGATTAAATATAATGTTTACAAAAATCTTATGTTGTGTCATTTTTGGACACCATTCTAGGTAGGGCTCAAGTCTGTGTGGAGATTGTACAATGATTCCTGTTTGCAGGTTTTCCCAGATCGTTGTTTTCTCTGCTTTCTTTGAGCCTATTTAAGCAATAGAACCCGAACAATGGGGGCATTACCAGACCGGTGATGCCCCCCTTCTTGGGTTCTTTTGCTATAAGTACCCCGGCATGTTGTACTGGGGTACTCATTGGGCCTCATTACGAGGTGAGAGGTAAGGGCACTGGTGCCGGTAATCCCTTACCTCCCTACTACGAGTTCCCTTTGCGAGTCCTTCCATAACGGCTGGTTTTTGCAGGAGTTAAGGACGGGACCCGCAAAGGGACTCTAGAGCTAATAATGGTACCGCAATTTGCGGTACCGTTATTAGCGCCTTCCGCATTCCCATTGAGTCCTATGGGAATGGGGAATGGCCCTGTTGAATGGGAAAATTACCAGTCCCTCCGACCTCGGAATGGACCGGTAATTGCTCCATTCACCAGGGAGGAGTCGGAAGGGTTTTGGAGGCAGCCATGGAGCTAATAGCTACCTCCAACCCCGTAATGAGGCCCATTGTGTTTTCCTCCCCAAACAATGGCCCCATGTATCGGGGAGAAGGGACTACATGTCATCCCTTCTCCCCTTCCATGGGAGCCAGACGAACGATGGAAAGAAACTTGGAGGGACGTGGCATTTGGAGCACCCGTCGAAGGTAGGTCTTTATTGCACTGGTAGGGAGCCTGCGAGGGCCAATTAGATCGTTTGTAACAATCTGATCATCCCTCACCAGGAACTAATATATGAAAAGGCCTTCATCCTTCCCTTTGGAGGATTTATCTAATAACTATGGCTTCTCAAACCAGTAAAGGTCATTGATTGACTTGAAAGTAGTTTTCACATGGGATATCTGAGATTATGGGCTTCATTACGACCCTGGCGTTCCCGTAATGAAGGGTGCCGTTACGGGACCGGCACCCTTCATTACGGGAGCGCCTATTACGAGGTTCCCTTTGTGGGACCCGGAACAGATGTCTGCGAGGGGAACAGGGAGCTAATAACAGGCCGTTATTAACATGCCCATCATTAGCTCCCTCCCCATTCCCATTGAGCCCTATGGGAGTTCAAATGGGAATGAGGAATGGTTCCTTCAAGGAGGAATTACCGGGTCCTCCAATGTTGGAATGACCCAGTTATTCCCCATTGAAGGAACCCGGTATTGGAGCCTGGTATGGAGGCAGCCATGGCGTTAATAGCACCATAGCTACCTCCATACTCGTAATGAGGCCCTATATCTCTTGAAAGGGTGGCACATGGATTAACCAGGATAAAACTCAGAATAATGGTGGAGCCACAATACACTGGTCCTCAATAAAGCCTAAAACCAGTGCATTATGAACCCCCAGAGTTGGGTCCCACTGTGGTAGCAACAACAGCCTTTTAGAGAATGTATTTTCAGGCATTTGTTGTTGTAAGAAGACTCTATCCTTCAAATATCTGCTATGTACATCCCGATCATGTACTAGTTGAGATTTTATAGAATTAGCAAAACAAAATACTGCAGCTGTTGTCTGAGCCATTTCACCACTTGCTTATCTATGTGTGCAAATTAGAAATGGATCCCAAGGTCCAGGTCTTTTCATTTATCTTGTGGGGCTCCATTCACTCTGTAAAGGTAGGACTGATAATGATCTTTACCCCTCACCAAAATACATGATTTGTTAAATGTTTGCAACATTCATTATCAGTTTCCTTCCAGACATGAAATTCTTATAGTCTTCTAATAGTAACTACAGTGCCATAGGGCCATACGGACAACATCGTCAGTGTACTGTATGGGAGGAAAGGTCTTTAGGACCCCTCTCCCCCACATTGCATCCCTACGTGAGACTCATGACTCGTCAGCAGCCCCCATGCACCTGGGCCTGGTTGGCAGGGTGGCTGTGGATTGACACGTGGGGCTGCACGGCTCACCTTGCAGCATAACATAGACTCCATTTTGTAATACAATTAGGGCCTCATTATAAGGCTGACGCTCCCGTAATGAAGGGGGCCGGTACGGGACCGGCCCGCTTCATTCCAGGAGCGCCGATTATGAGCTTCCCATTGCAAGACTTTACCAGGCATGCTTTCTGGGTCCTGCGAGGGGAAGAGGGAGGCAATAATGGGCCAGATGTAATCTGCCCGTTATTACCTCCCTCCCCATTCCCATTGAGCTCAAATGGGAATGGGGAGGGGTTCCTGAAAGGAGGATTTACCGGGTCCTGCTATGTCAGAGTAACCCAGTAAATCCCCATTGCAGGAACCCGGTAATGGAGCCCGGAACGGAGGCAACCATGGAGCTAATAGCTCCATGGCTACCTCCGTTCTCGTAATGAGGCCTTTAGACTCCATTTTGAGCATACTGAACCCAGGTCTCTGTGGAGCAGGCTGCCTGCAGAAGCTGCAGCTCACCCCCCCTGCATTTTCCCCCCAGCCTCCTCCCCATGGTGGATCCGTTGAAGGCCCGTTCTCACGAGCAACTAGATGCAAACAAGTAACAGAACAAACAATGTATCATTATCCTTCCGCAGTACATCATTGCCCTGGCGGTGACCTGACTTTTAGTTGGGGTCTTGGAAAGAAAAAAATCATCCCTATCAAGTATACCTCGACCCTGTGCAGACCCCCCACACCCATGATATATGGTGCTCATGACCACCCAACCCTGTTCCCCTAGCTGAAGTGTTAGACACGAATGTTAAAACCCTGGGTCTCCCAGCCTTATCTAATGCTGCTAAGTCTTTTGCTAAAAGGCTCAAAAACCCATAGTTCCAGTTGCTCACGTTAATATGGTACGACCCCTGTCTACCCCAGAACATCTCTGTGTAAGGGTGTCAAGTGTATGGACATTGGAATGCTCCTTTTACTGACCAATGTTTGCTGCTAGTGTAAAATAATTAACAAGAGCAATATATAAAATGCTCGTGTATAGTATGACTGAGAGTGTTATGATATTTGTGAGTTCTATGAAGTTCTGAGCCACATCCGCTGTGGTTGAAATGATAGATGAACTCGTAGTATTACCGATCCTCGAGTCACAAATCCTAATCATATGTTTAAAGTTGTGATATGTCACTGAGACCCATGCATCCACCAACCAGGTTCTACCTCATGTTTTGTGTACATTATTTCCCCCTGTGGGATCAAAGTAACAGAGTTATGAATGTTATACGATGTAATACTAATGAAAACCATTCACTGTATTGATTCAGCATACACGAGAAAATGTGAATTATAAAAATGTGCCCATTACATAATGCCCTAAGACCCCAGCCACTCTGCGCTGTAAAAGCATTCATGCTGTTCTGTGAACAGAGACCCGCAAGAAGTTACAAGGCCATCTCCCCCTCCTTCTCGAGAGCTGCATATCTTACCCCCCCTCCTCCCCTCAAGGCTCGCCATGGCTTGAAGGTCCCTGGTATTCTGTTGTTGAAACAGTACAGCTAAACCTCCCCGCTTTCCTGCTGGACCCGCACCAAGAGTTTACCTTCCCCCATGCCTCTGACGCCAGATGCCACCATAAAATCACTATGCGCCGCCCTGGCCAGGCCAAGTAGAATTACAACCCACACGAACCCAACTCCCACCGCCTTTTGAGGTATTAGCTATGTGCCCCCTCCGACCCAACAGTATTTCAGTTCACCCTAAGTTTAATGGGCCAGAGAAACAGTTATTCACCCTTGTACTAACATACCGTAAAACTATCACTCACTACATCTAACAGAATAGAATGATGAAGATAGCCTAACTCGTGCCCCCTGACAAGACACCTGGACCCATGAGACTGGATACTTTGTTAATGCCAACTTTATGATGATGTATAAAGGAAGCCTCGTATTGCATACTGTTTTCCTGTGCCCCCTCCCTGGTATTAGATTGACATGTTAAAGGTTTTATATACCAACTTGACATAGACGGGTATGATGAATGTGTATGAGTGGCCATAAGGCAAGTTTTAGTGTTGAAGTAGTGAATCTCCTTGGAAAGCCTGCGCCCTGGCACCTCACCCCGATGAGCCCGGCTGACCCAAGCACTCCGTGATGCCACCACGTGGATCCCCGCCAATCAGGGAGCACCATGCCTGCTGCCGACATAGTAGCTAGTCCTCGACATCCAATCGCAAAGACTATGTGACCCCCTATAGCTTAGCTCATGCATGACGTGTATCTGTAATATAAATGACTGTCTTTGCTATTGTCAGACAGAGCACTCTCTGAGTTTACAGAGTCCTTTGCTTGCCCTATATCGATTTAGGTAAAAAGACTTTGAATCTCAACCGCACTTGGTCTTGGTCTCATTCCCTCCAGGGGTGTGGCCATCATTGACTCTCATCGGGAAGTGTTATATGCCTTTTGGGGGGACGCTTACATTCAGTGGTGACCCCTTAAACGTGATTTGTCTTTTAGTCCCCTTTTGGCATGAGACATCCCCCGCCACACCGGAGATGCATGGTGCGCCCCCTCAGAGAGCTGCCCGCCTATGGCAAATGGTACGCTTAGATGTGCTCACGCAGTAGTGCGAGAGGATACGGGTCACACTTAAAAAAAACCTTAGTACCGCTCGCCGGAGCCGGGGGCGGCCATTGAGTGTGAGGCAGCGCCGCCTGGACGGACCGAGTCCAGAGAGTCTCGGATCAAGACGGGCATGTGAGTATTAAGTGCGAGTGACATTAAAAGGAGTTGGATAATAGAAGTGTACGAAATTAGGATAAGCTAAAAGGGGTTCTCTTAAGGGTACATTAACTGTTGATTTCATACTCTTTTCTTTCTGTTGCATATGGCCATTAGGATAAGTTAAAAGGATTACGAGGTAAAGGAAGACGGGAACCTAGGGTAGAAGGCAGTGCCGCATAGTGCTATCTTGACTGGTGCTGGGAATAAGTAAAACAAGGGGAAATATAAGTAAGTGTCTTAGAAGAGTAAGACTCGGTGTAAAAATTAGAACAACATTTTTTTCTTTCTCATTTTTTCTAAACCTGCGACAACAAAAAAAGGGGGTCCGGCATTTCAAAGGGAAGAGGGTGTAACGGGTCAGCGGGAAAGGGATCCATAGAATAAGAAACAGTGGGGGAAGAAAAGGTGGGTATATGTTGTGTGTTGTAAGTAAACGTTTGTCAAAGTGATGTCATGCATTGAATATCTTATGCTCTCTTTTTTCTACGCATGTGATGACAAAGTGATGAATTGATTGTATCAGTATTTAATGAAAAGATGGTCATGATAAGTGTGACCTTTTGACATTATTTACCCAAGGTGTGACAGAGATATATAAGTATCTAACAGTTGCTATCATTGTAAGTGTACACACAAGGTACCATGATTAACGTAAGGAGACACAAGTGGGTGAAAGACAGGGGAACAACATGGGGGCCGAAACACCCCTGGCCCCTATTTGTAAGAATGTACCTGGTTACGCAGAATGCATAACCAAATACCATGACCAGTGGGTCACGGAAATAAAGGGGGAGGGGCTACCCCAGGTTTGGCCCCAAGGAGGATCATTTGATAAAAGTGTACTTGACATGGTGGCCACATGTTTGTTTATAAAATACAAAGGAAAACAGTTTAACAACAGGAGAGAGATATTAGATCTTTGGAGATTATTTGAAGAAGTGCCCCCAATTAAAAGGAAGGAATTAGCGCAAGAGCAGGTCACCTCTCGCCTGGCAATATAAGAAAGTGAAAGGGAAGTCAAAGGGAAGGAAGGGTCAATAGAGGTAACGCGGTTGTATCCCCTGCTAAACAAACCAGTCCCGGCTGAGAGGTATAGCGATCCCGTGTATGTGTCCACACCTACTCCCGCAGTAGTCCCACGACCCACTGCCCCGCCACCATATGATTGCCCCAGAACTAGTGGGCAGGTAAGTACTCCTACAGTAGATATTGAAAAATTAACAGAAGACCTAGACTCCCGAATCTCAATGGCCCGGAGCGAGCCATCTAGAATACGAAATATATGTGAGCAAAGTGGGTCAAACATGCCAAGAACTGAGCAAACACCTAGGCTACAAGCGCTTGACAGGTCCTCCGAGGAAGGACGGATAAAAGGGGAAATACTATTCCGAATACAGGAAGAGCCAACTAGAATAATAGAATTGGAACCACACACGCCCAGAGAAAACACAGGGGAGGGGGAAATGGCCCCTGGAGGACTGGAGGAGTTGTGGTGTGACATAGACGAAGATGAGTTGGAAGCGGTTTATAGTCATAAAATCGAAAACAAAAAAGTCAAAAGTCAAAAAATTGAAAACAAAATGTCGGAAAAAAGGCGAATTTCATTTTTATTACGTTTTTATTCAAAATGGGGGAGTTCCCCTCAACCCCCCTTTTTTTGGGGAGGGGGTTTACTTTTTTTTTTTTACATGCGAGAGCCAAAAAATAAATATAAATAAAAAAGAAATCATTCGACTTTTTTTTTTTTCAGCATTATGTTTGCGATTTTTTTGACTTTCGACATTTTTTTTCGACTTTATGACTGCACACCATTTGGAAGCAGGGAGACTGGGGGTAGCAACAGGGGCAATGTCAGAAAGGCTGGATGAAACACCTCTGGGGAGGGCCATGGAAGAAGAATAGACGGGGAGATTGACGAATAGAATGGGGAGAATGGAGACATTGGAGAAAAAAAGGCAAAAGGTGAGTAGTGCGAAAGGAACAAAAAGTAAGTTACAGCTACCTCTGATACATAGGGGGAGGCCAAACTACATTCCCTGGGCTCAGATTGATAAAGCCAACTTATTGCAATGGTATTGCCCTTGCTGTCGGGGGGAGCAAGTAAATGCATATATGCATTCGAGAAGCACACAGCGGGAGTACCATTAGCTGTTGGTGATGTTAAAAGCTTGTTAGTGTCTGCAGTGGGTGACCAAGCCGACAGGGTTTGGGCAAAGGCTGGTTTCCCTGGAATAACATTAGATTGTGACCGCCATGATGGTGCCTCTTTTAATACAGTACGCGCCAGGATCTGGGACGCATTGAGGGAGACCTTCCCAGATACACCAGATTTGCAATCAGTCATGTAATGTACAATGAATGATGGGGAGGATGCTATGGAATTCATCTTAAGGATACAGGAGATGGGGAGAGTGGAAACGGGTACGTTCTGGGATCAGTCAACATCTTTGTTTTACTTCATAATAAAGAGAGGGCTCCCAAAAGAAGTTCAGAAGGCACTCTGCAAAATAGCAGGGATTGAAGCAAAAGGCTGGCCTGAAATTCAAAGCATAATAGTAACCCACTGCAAGAGAATAAAATTAAGGGAAAAGGAGATTGCACAGAGGAGGTTGGCAGACGAGGCAAAATTAATACAAACAAAACTGGTGAAGGTCGCAGCAGCTGTAGCCGCACTCCCTCTAGATAGGGACGCAGAGGAAGAGGAGGGGTTGGTAGCGATACAAGGGAGAATGGCAGCAAACTGGGCAGGCAATGGGCAGCCACAGTGGAGTGGACAGGAACAGTACGTAGGACAGCAGTGGCAAGCATGGAGCGCCCGGGGAGGAAGAGGCGGGTACAGTGGGAACAGAGAGGGTGGCCCGGGATACAGAGGGAATGAAAGGTACAGGGGACCACAAGGGCCCCGGGGAGGACAAGGAAATTGCTGGAATTGTGGGAGGTGGGGGTATTTCTCACGCAAATGTAGAAGCAGGCCAATGTACAATTACCAAATCGATCAGCAGTATGGCCACCCCCACCCGGGAAGCCCATACGGCCTACCGATGGGCAATGGAGGGTGACAAGAGCAGCAAGATCGAAGGTACCCAGAATAACATAGGGAGCAAACACATAGTGTCCAGCAACATCCTCAGAGCCGCGAACACATGCCATACATCCAGGGTAACCCCTTCGCCACAGCCGCAAATGGTGCACCTGCACCCTTTGGGGCGGCGGCCGTGGTATCAGGAAATGTTTTCAGCCAAGGGGGTGCCATGACACACCCAACATAGGACACCCCACAGAGAGCACTTGCATGTCCAGTACTATCGACGACCCTCGATGCAGCAGAGGAACCATTGATAGGGGTGGAGATAGGGAACAAACAATTCATTTTTATGGTAGATTCGGGAGCTGAAAAATCATGCCTACGTGAAGGCAGGTTTCCGTTATCTAATCGTAAATTGGAGATGCAGGGGTTCTCTGGGGCGGTGGTCGAAGTTCCTTAGACAGAAGATTTGGATGTAACAGTGGGGGGCAAAACAGTAAGAGCACCGCTGTTGTATTACGAACAATCCCCAATCAACTTGCTGGGGAGGGACCTCCTCAGCAAGCTCAACATGACTATGGACCTCATTACAAGTACATCAGTACAGAGTTAATGCCACCGGTAAAACCATACCGGAACTGTTACCGCATCCGCCCAATCATGACCTGCGGCCCCGTAAATAGCACCACCCCCAACCGCCACTGGTCCCGCAAAGTCCACCTGCACGGAAACCCCTCAGTTTCCGGCTATACGAAACACCACGAGCATCACAACTAGCGCGGACATCGAAACACCGCCTGGAAAATGGCATTAAAACCGTGACATTAAACAGTGCCTGCTGAACTGAATAAGGGCACAGGTGCACCAAATCAGCCCAGCTGGACCCAGCAGCCGACTGGGAGCCTACAAAAGGGCTACACCCAGCCCAACACAACACAGAACCATGCAGGCAGCAGCTCTAGTAGCACTGGGACTGGGCCTACTCAACCAACAGGCAGCACTGCACATGATGGCAGTAATGGTGCAGAGGAGGAGGCGGAGGAGGCGCAGGTGGCAACCAGCCAACCCTGCACCTATGGCAAACCCCATTGTCCAGCCGGCACAACCCCGTTTGATCGTAGGAGTATGCCCATTTTCAAGGTGGGTTGAGGCAGGACTGTGTGCCCACCCAGATGCCAAGTGTGCTGCAAAGTTCTTAGTGCGAGAAGTGTTCCCGTGCTGGGGAATTTGCGACACGATTCGCTCAGACAATAGCACACGCTTTGTGAACGATCTCTTCAAGGAGGTAACGGCCTTGCTAGGGATCAAACACAAGTTATGTTCTATTTATCCCCCACAAAGTAACTGTGTGGTTGAAAAGATCAACGGCCTCCTCAAGGGAAGATTGTTGAAACTATGTTTTCCTCTGAAAACAAATTGGGTGCATTGTTTGCGCTTGGCTTTGTTTGAGCTGCGAAATCAACCCAGCAAGGACCATCACCAGTCACCCCATGAAATTTTAACAGGAAGGCGCATGCACATAGAAAATTCTCTGCTCCATAGGCACTCAGACGTCCACAGAAGTGCTACAGTAGTAGGAGAAGAATTCAATGACTATCTGACAAAGCTCAATATAGCAGCCTGTATCATAGCAAGGCAGCTCGTGCCCCCGTTCACAAGTGAAAAAGAAAATGAGACAGCAACCCCTACCACAGAAAATTCAACAGGCCAGCTACTGCCAGGGGAGATGGTCTATGTAAGACGTTTTGTACGTAGGTGGAATGCTCCAAGGTTTCATGGCCCATATGAAAGACTGTATTGCACAAAGACAGCGGTTAAAGTGAAGGGCCTAAGATATTGGATACAAATAACAGACGTTCGAAAAGCCTATGATAATTTTACACAGGGACAAAATGGGGGAGTGGAGACGAAGGAAAAACAGACATAATAAATACAAAAAGAGAGACGCAACGCCCTCCTACCAGTAATGATTGATGTAATATAAAAAGGATTAAATGAGTGACTGTTATAAGATACGTACTGTTAATAATGTACTGCAATATGTTTCTCTTTCTCTCTCTCTCCTCTCTCTCACTGTTTGCTTACCATTAGAGAGTGGTGTAACTTAAACGAAATAACTGAGTAAAATAATTGAGTAACTTTTAATAGTGTACATATGTTGATCATGCAATACAGAGCTCTCCTCTCCGTTCTCCCTCTCTCAGACAAAATTGATAAATAATACATGTTTTTTGAAGATGCTTAATGCACTTTAATGTTTCAATATATAGGAGAAACCATGGCAATGGACGAGCCGCCCCCAACGAATAGTTTAGGGCAGACAGGAATGGGAACGTTAATTTTGATTTACAGAGATATTCGTATGAGTGTGGTCTGTTTGTATGTGCTGTCCCTTTTTTTTTACATTAATGTTTGGACTAGTTCTATACTGGGCGGTCACATTCATATCTATCAATATGAATGAGGGGGGAGTTAATGGAACCAACATGGGGAATGGTACCAAGATGGTCAAAGAAGGAGCCTATCTAATATGGGACGGCTTTCAGCTCGTATGGGGATATGACACTCACCCAGACCCTGAACAGCACCCAAATCACACTAGTGATAAGCTGACCCCACGTCCCATTTCCCCGTACAATGCCTCTGAATATAGTGTCTATGGTTTAAATGATCGTAATCCCTCTGTTTTATCATGGTTATATGATACCACCGCCACCCCTGTCACGCCAACAGCCCATCCGTCCATAGAATATGAATTCCCCACAAGCATACAGGAAGAAAATGCAGAAATGACTGAAAGGTTTTTAACCCTATATGATGAGTGGGAAAAGGGGGGGCGGGTGAACAGGGCACAACACTACAAGCAGCAAGGAATGCGAGAGGGTACCTCAAGAACAACAGAAGGAGGAGGGAGGTCGGGAGGAGGAAATATGATGAATATTCAAGACTGGGCCTGGACACAATAGAAGACCTTAGACATCCACATCAATCACATAAGTGGTATACGGATATGAGCTCCACCGCCAAACAATCAACCAACGAGAACCGTTACATGTGCTCTCTGATACCCCACGCCTCAGGCACACCTAAGGTACTACTGCCTCAAGTATTGCCTCTTGCAGATGCCCAGTGTCTCCTTCATCTCACCCTATGTAGAATCAAGAACACCTTCCAGGCACACACATTATCTTTTGAAATGCTGCAGAATGAGAAAACATGCTAATCGAGACCCAAAGGAGTGATATGTTTAAACGAACCATTCTTAGTGATTAAAGGAACATTATTTTCGGAGAACAAGTGGAAAGAGGAAGTAATAACATGCAAAGCAGAAGCGTTACGAGGATTGCCAGCAGAGAAATTGCAATGGGTCGAGAAAACGTGTGCGCCAGTGTGGACCGAGCACATCACAAATCTAACCTGGGTGACAGCCATAGAAAACCCTTCAAATTGCAAAAAGAAATCACATATGAACTATGCTTCTTTGGCGAGGGAAAAAACAACATGGCCACAAATAAGAACTGTAACAAAACGCCCATTATCCCCCACATTAAGAAAGGGACAGCCGCCCCCATGGACACCTACTGGGTCTGCGGTAAACAGGCATACCTGCACCTCCCACAATCCTGGAGGGGTGCATGCTCTTTGGCGACGCTGCATTCCACCCTGATGGTGGTTCCGGGGAGTCATATTGAAGGGGGAAATGGACTGCAAGCCATCCAAGTTCCAGAGCACATGCAATCAATGGAAGAAACTCCATTGTATGCCCTATCCGCGGACAACATGCAAAGTCGGATGTTGAGAAAGCGGAGATCCTCCAACTACATATCCAAAGCTTCCACAGAACTGTTGGCACAAATTCCTGACAGGTTTCGGGTATTTAACTCTGCTAAAACCTTCTTTGCCTCCCTTGTCCCAAGTATCCAAGCACGGGCCAACGCAAAATGGTTGCAAATAACGTGCTGGGAGCTGATCCAACTGGCCAAGGACACTGAAGAAGGATTTAACGTAATCAAGGTGGAGCTAAGGGCCCTATGGTTAATGACAATGCAGAACAGGTATGTCCTAGACCTGTTGACGGTGATGGATGGAGGTGTTTGCCAAAAAATCTGGAGCGCGTGCCGCACATTCATGCCTTCTGTGGACGCGGACAATGGAACACTGTCACACGTTATTGCAGCCGTGCACAATTTGGGGGTGCGGATGAAGAAAGAAGCTGGAGTTGACCCGAGCTCTAGGTTCGATGACATTTTTTCATGGGTACCATCCTGGCTTGGAATGACTGTCAAAATGCTGATACCCATTATCGTGTTTTTGCTCCTGATTTTTTGTGTGTGCCAGCTAGGTCTTCGGTGCTGCGCAAACACAAATCCTAATGGTACAATGATGATGGTGACAATGGGCAACCCTAGAGGAGCAGCGCAAATTATGCAGGAGACACAAGTACAAACAGGTGAGGATCCCGAACCCAAATATAGAATGGTGGCTTTATATTATGACAGAGACATAGTGGACAGGTTACACCACACAACAATAAAAGAACCCATGGAACGAGAATGGTACAAGGAAGTATGGGTAGGCTTGGAGGGGGATGGGGGATGCATATATATGACTTGCACTCCGGATGAGTATGCTACGGTGGGAGAGAGCCTCCGAGGAGTGTGTAGGGCATGGATGCCCATCAAGGGGACACCAGAATGGGATGAAGCAGTAGCTAACGAAAAAGAACACGAAAGGTTGGGTGAGTTACAATATTCGTTACTTAAGTAACAAAAGGGGGAAATGTATGGGAGGAAAGGTCTTTAGGACCCCCCTCCCCCACATTGCACCCCTACGTGAGGCTCATGACTCGTCAGCAGCCCCCATGCACCTGAGCCAGGGAGGCAGGGTGGCTGCGGATCGACACGTGGGACTGCACGGCTCACCTTGTAGCATAACATAGACTCCATTTTGTAATACACTTAGACTCCATTTTGAGCATACTGAACCCAGGTCTCTGTGGAACAGGCTGCCTGCAGAAGCTGCAGCTCACGCCCCACTTGTCCGCGCACAGCGAGCCCTGCACTTCCCCCCAGCCACCTGCCCATGGTGGATCCGTTGAAGGCCCGGTCTCACGAGCAACTAGATGCGAACAAGTAACAGAACAAACAATGTATCATTTACCTTCCACAGTACATCATTGCCCTGGCAATGGCCTGGCTTTTAGTTGGGGTCTGGGAAAGAACAAAATCATCCCTATCAAGTATACCTTGACCCTTTGCAGACCCCCCACACCTATGATATATGGTGCTCATGACCACACAACCCTGTTCCCCAAGCTGAAGTGTTAAACACGAATGTTAAAACCTTGGGTCTCCCAGCCTTATCTAATGCTGCTAAGTCTTTTGCTAAAAGGCTCAAAAACCCATAGTGCCAGTTGCTCGCGTTAATATGGTACGACCCCTGTCTACGCCAGAACATCTCTGTGTAAGGGTGTCAAGCATATGGACACTGGAATGCTCCATTTACTGACCAATGTTTGCTGCTAGTGTAACATAATTAACAAGAGGAATATATAAAATGCTCGTGTATAGTATGACTGAGAGTGTTATGATATTTGTGAGTTGTATGAAGTTCTGAGCCACATTTGCTGTGGTTGAAATGATGTATCCCCGATCCTCGAGTCTCAAATCCTAATCATATGTTTAAAGTTGTGATATGTCACTGAGACCCATGCATTCACCAACCAGGTTCTACCTCACGTTTTGTGTACATTTTTCCCCCCGTGGGATCAAAGCAACAGAGTAAAAAGGTTATACGATGTAATGCTAATGAAAACCTTCCACTGTATTGATTCAGCATAAACGAGAATATGTGAATTATAAAAATGTGCCCATTACATAATGCCCCCAAGCCCTCCAGCCACTCTGCCCTGTAAGAGCATTCATGCTGTTCCGTAAACAGAGACCCGTGAAAAGTTACAAGGCCATCTCCCCCTCCTTCTCGATAGCTGCATATCTAACCCCCCTCCTCCCCTCAAGGTTCGCCATGGCTTGAAGGTCCCCAGTATTCTGTTGTTGAAACAGATCAGCTACACCTCCCGCATTCCTGCTGGGCCCACACCAAGCGTTTACCTTCCCCCATGCCTCTGATGCCAGATGCCACCATAAAATCACTATGTGCTGCCCTGGCCAGGCCAAGGAGAATTACAACCCACACAACCCCAACTCCCACCGCCTTTTGAGCTATTAGCTATGTGCATCCTCCGATCCAACAGTATTTCAGTTCACCCTAAGTTTATTGGGCCAGAGAAACAGTTATTCACCCTTGTACTAACATACCGTAAAACTATCACTCACTACATCTAACATAATAGAATGATGAAGATAGCCTAACTCGTGCCCCCTGACAAGACACCTGGACCCATGAGACTGGATCCTTTGTTAATGCCAACTTTATGATGATGTATAAAGGAAGCCTCGTATTGCATACTGTTTTCCTTTGCCCCCTCCCTGGTATTAGATTGACGTGTTAAAGGTTTTATATACCAGCTTGACATAGACGGTTGTGATGAATGTGTATGAGTGGCCACAAGGGCAAGTTTTAGTATTGAAGTAGTGAATCTCCTTGGAAAGCCTGCACCCTGGCACCTCACCCCAATGAGCCCAGCTGACCCAAGCACTCTGTGATGCCACCACGTGGATCCCTGCCAATCATGGAGCACTGTGCCTGCCACCGACATAGTAGCTAGTCGTCACCATCCAATCCCAAAGGCTATGTGGCCCCTATAGTTTAGCTCATGCATGACGTGTATCTGTAATATAAATGACTGTCTTTTCTATTGTCAGACAGAGCGCTCTCGCAGTTTGCAGAGTCCTTTGCATGCCCTATATCAATTTAGATAAAAAGACTTTTAATCTCAACCGCACTTGGTCTTGGTCTCATTTCCTCCAGGGGTGTGTCCATCATTGACTCTCCTCAGGGAGTGTTATATGCCTTTTGGGGGGGACGCTTACATTCACAAGAAGATTGCCTCTCCTTTCAGTGTATGAAAGGAGAGGCAATCTTCTTGTGCACAACCTTGGGACATCAGGGGAAGCAGTACTATTAATTTCGATATCCCATCCTGGATACCCATATCTAACAGAATAGACCATAACTGCTCCCTATCCACCGAATCAAATACATCTGAAAGGCCCATACATGCCAAGCAGATAGTTCAATCCTTCAACGTTACATATTTCGTTAAAAGCAACAATAGATTAAGTACTTGGTTCACTGGCCCAAGCCCCTTCTGGAATCCCAGCTCAGAATCCGCTATATATGTTTTGCAAATTCACTTAGACCAGGAGGTGTTCTTGAATCAAACTGCCCATAATCTTTGAGGCAGCATCTAGTAATGAGAGCAGGCGGTGTGAGCAGGCAACAATTTATCCTCCTTCTTGAATATCGGGACATTGACTGAACAGTGACAAGTTTGTGAAGTTGCAGACCCTCTCATGATTGTGTAAAACAAATTGCAGAGTATTGGATGCCCCTGTCGATATATGATTGGTAGAGATCTGATAGTAAAAGGTCCAGCCATGGGAAGTTATTCTGTTTGTGTACTTTAAGTGCCTTTATTATATCATAGTAATCCATTTTTAAAATGACCCTCTATGAAGTGGCTGCAATGGATGACATTGTTTCGCATAACTCCCTCTCCTCTTCTACAATGGCTTCTTTTTTAAATATGGCAGCAAAGAGGGCCACCTAACCCTCAGCCTGCACATTTGATTCAATGGCCGGGTTGGCATTGGGATTTGCATTCTTAGTCACCATCATCCAGAAACCTCTAGTATCTCCACCACCTCCACTAGCTCCTCCCAGACTTTTTCTGCTAAATCCAGGTTCCTTTTGCGTCAAGTATATTATATTTGTGTCTTTCCCTGGTAATCAACTGGCTATTTCTGGGGTGTGGCCTGAGTGCTTCCCAGAGTTATTAACTTGCGCCTCCTTACAGTCTGTATTGTAACTTGCGCCTCCTTACAGTCTGTATTGTACCACCCCAGGGATGTTTTGGGTGCAGTGGGTGGAACAGCAGCAAGGAGTTTGGACATCTTTTCAAATGCAGAAATCATTGGTTCGCCCTATATAAAGGTTGGGTCAGGAGATACCTTGTGCCTAAAAGAAAGGGTCAGTGATAAGGGGTTATGGTCGCCCTCATCTCTATTACAGACACACATGTCATGTATCAATTTCCATTTCTATACATTCATTATTAGATAATCAATTATGGAACTGCCTTGATGGGCTATGAACGTAACAAGTGCTGGAGAGTTAGAAACGGCTCTGCCATTTATCACCCGTACCCAATGTTCAACCAAAAATAAACTGAAGAGTAGACCTTTAGCACATATTTTAGGCCTGTAAGATGCCACTAGGGTAATCACCCAGGCTATATCTTACTCAAGGTCTAGCGGGTCTCTTTGCATGGACATGAATTATAAACGTGTGCCTGGTCCTGGTAAAGCACACTTTATTTCTCATCTTGCTGTAAACAATAGTGATCTAGCTGTACATCCCTAGATACACCTTTCTCTTATATATCTGTATTGTGTTTTGGAGTGGTGCATTCTTATAGTTTGCCTCTTTAGTAAATGGATACCTATGAGATACACCATTGTCTTGTACAGTTCTGCATCCTCAACAATTGTGACTTACATTTTTTGGTTTTTTGTTTGTTTATTTTTATTTAATATTGTGTGTTAAATGTACATCAATCTTTTCACACATACACATTTATAAAATGTTAAAGAAAGAATGATATAATAACAATATTATCTACAATATTATCACACTACTGTCTAAACCTTTTCAGTTTTCTCCACTTTTGATCAATTGCAGCTTTATTCAGATTGATCCTTTAGCACAGAACAACACAATCACGGTCACAATTAATTTATAACAAACCACAAACAGTAAATCCACAACAAATATTGTTATTTGGGTACCTGATAAACAACGGGCCCAATTGAGGCCAAGTTGTATACAAATCACCCTAGGAAGTTGAAATGTCTGTTGTAATATTGATGAATACATGCTGGATGGTAAAGAGATAAAAAAAAAGTGTTTTATGGAACATCATAGCAGGCTGTGCAAACTGCAAGTTTTGTACGTCAGCTGTCAATTGTGTATATATGAAGTACTGAATTAGCCAGCAGAGTCTTCCATCGTGCATATTAACAGTTAAGTGTTGAGGTTTGGCCGGACCTTCAGCTTGTCTTTTCTTTGAGTTGGGCACATTCTTTATGAGGCCAACACATATGATTACCTATAACTGTAAAATGCAGTGAACAACTCCAAAAGCCAAAGGTATGGGCTTTTTCAATGCTTGTTTAATTCGTTGATTGAGCCATTATGCACATTTAATATACATTTTAAAAGAAAATAACGGTGTTGGTCATTTAACCATTGGGGAAGCTGGTACATATTAAACTCTCATTCAAGTAACATATGCTTTGGACTAACCCAGGGGGCGTTTGCATTTTGATGTCATGGCAGAACTGAAATATGTTGTCATGGCCAGGAGGTTACCATTGCTTCTTATTTGGACAAATTATTTTGTGACAAACACTTCTGAGCATTTGTGGGCATGCCCGCTGGAAATTAGGACAGTGCTACTCTTCAGCTGAACATTTGATAAAGAAGAAAGAGGGGAACAATTAGATCCTGTCTTTCAGCTGCCGATTTGACAAACATCTGTAGCATTACAGAAACTTTTCACTGGGAAAAGTGCAATTAATAGTAAAGAACATGTTCTATAAATGCATTGTTGCACATGTTTTTCCTAGTCCTAGTCCTTTGCCTTTGTGCATAATTGCAATAACAAATAAGTTGTTTGCACATGGAGAAAACGTTTGTCCAAAGGCTAATTGCACTTGCACTAGTGCCCAGTTTCCTTAGGGCTTGTGTCCTTGATTTACTTGTAAACAAAAGAGGTTTCGGAGGTTTGGGAGTTTGAACAGTATTTGCAATCAAAGGGCGATACATTTAAAATACATTAAATTACATGGTTTGTCTTGCCCAGCTTCCTATTGCATTGCTTACTGGGTACTGTCAAAGAAGGGAAGCTCATGAATTTTTGTGTAGATATAATTCTTTATGGATGGAAAATGTAACACCTCTTAGGCTGTTTTTTCCTCTCTATTCTTGTTTGATAATACTGGTCCTCATTCCGGGTTTGTTGGTATTCTAGCGGTAAATCCGCTGGAATACCAGTGAAATTATCGTTACCGGCACTTGGTCTGCTGGAATAACCGTCAGAATACAAGTGTAAGGGCTGTTAATCTGCATCCAATGGATTCCCATAGCACTCGATGGGGGGATTCTGCTACTATTACCGGACGTGCCTGTAATAAAGGCCATTTTTTGCTGGGAGGGGTCCGTTTTCCTCCAGCACTTATTTGGAGGTAAATCCTTAACCCGTACCGGCAAAGTTGTAGTTGGCCGGTCCCTTCAAAGTGCCAGCACTTTTACCGTGAACCGGCCAACTCATTATCAGGCCCACTTGTGTTGAAGTCCCTTCTTAAATGAGATTCGGTAGCAATATTATTCTTTTTTTCTTTTTTTAAATCAACCACCGCAACTGTTTTACGACACTTTCATTTAGGATATGTGTTTTTCATACCTTTATGGACCCAACATAAGAATTTTACTTAAAAGGATGCACATGGTCTAAATGTGAGGGGAGAGAAATTCAGTTTTAGTTATTTTCAGGGAATATTTATATTGACCAATCCATCAAACAATTTATAACGTTTGACCCGGGGATCAAATAGGCACTGCATTGCAACAAAATAAAAAAAAAGAAATGCATCATTCTACATACATAGATCTGCAATCCGATTAACAAAAACACATACAATATCCCCCTTCTTACTAACATTTTGTATTTAATTTATTTTTCTGGTGCACAAACGCCTAAACAAATAAATATATCATTAACCACAGCTTTGTGCAAACTATTGAGACAGAAGAGGAGGGCATACTAAATAGATCATATAACACGTCTCTGCTGCTCCTCTCAAGGAAATCGGGTGAGACTCTCCCACAAGCTGACCATAGGGATTTCCCCCTCTCCTACCTCCTCCCATATGCTATAGTGTGGGGGAGAGGGGAGGAGACATGCCAGACCAGGTGGAAGGGCTTGTGGATAAAAAGTGAGAGCCGGGGGATGCCAGGTGGACAGAGCCAGGGGAATGCAGAGAGTGAAGGGGAAGGAAGGTCCACATGCCAAGTACGAGGTATGGGGCTTGAAGGGCTCAAGGGATGCAGGCCCAGCCAGTCTAGTTCAGTGGAAGGGGGCCCACAAGGGCAAGTACAGGTTGAGGGGTGTAAGGGGAGGCCAAGTGCTGGGGTAGACTAGATGAGGATGCATTGGTGCCTTGTTAGAATCTGAAGGAACCAGGCAGCCAGTCAAAAGGCAGGTGGGGACATTAGCAGGGGAGTGGGAGAGGGGCGGAGGAGGAGAAAAGGAGGGTCTTGAGAAGCTTCCTGAACCTGAGGAGATCTGTCTCAAGTCTGAAAGGGGCACGGAGGCCATTCCATTGGGAGGCACCTGCAGAGGAGAGAGACCTACCCTCACTCTTGTTTGATCTTCAGAGAGTTGGAGCTAGAAGACCAAAGAGCTCTAGCAGGAAGCTATTTAGGTAGAGAAAGTTGGATGTAGTGGGGTTCCAAATCCCAGAAATCCCTGTGTATAATGCAGAGGATCTTGAACTTGATCCTAGCAGCACCCAGAAGCTGATGTAGAGACTTTAGAGCTGGAGCGATCTGGTCCCTGGGCTTGAGGCCAAGGATAAGTTAGTTGAAGGGGAAAAGGGAGGAGTTAGGCAGACTGAAGGAGAGGCTGTTGCAGTATTCCAGCCTGGAGAGGACCAGAGCTCTATAGACATCGTGTTTCTAGGGGAAGGTGAGGAAAGGTAGAATGCCTCTGAGGAGGTGCAGCTGAAAGTGGGCTTTCTTGGAAAGGTCTGTGATGAGGGGAGAGAAGGAGAGAGAGGAGTCAAAGATGACACCAAGGTTTTTTGCCTCACAGGAGGGTGAGGGAAGGGTGCCCTTGGGGGGTGGCCAGGGTGTCGTGCGAAGGAGGTAGAGGGGTCCCAATGAGAAGGATCTCTGTCTTACTGGCATTAAGGCAGATATCATTAGCACTGCACCATGCCTGAATAGCAGACAGGCAGTCAGGGATGAGAGAGGAAGAGGAGGAGGCAGAGAAGGGAAGCTTGAAGGAGAGCTGCATGTCATCTGTATAACACTGGAAGTTAGGCGAGAAGGTGGAGATCAACTGGGCTTTAGTAGCCAGGTAGATGTTGAAAAGCCAAGACGAGAGGATAGAGCCCAGAGGGACACCGCAGGTGGAGAGTGAGATGGAGGATAGAAAAGGTCCCAGTTGAACCTGGGAAGGTCGATCAGAGAAGAAGGAGATCAACCAGTCCAGAGCCAGGTCCCTGATGCCAAGGGTAACACAGAGCCAATTTATAAATGTGGCATGATTGACCGTATCAAAGGCAGAGGAAAGGTCAAAAAGGAGATTTGGAATCGAGATTAGAGAGCAAGTCTTCACGGGTGTTCAGGAATGCAGTTTCAATTCCTCTGGCAGCTCTGAAGCCAGACTGGTGGTCATGGAGACAACCAACAGATTCAGTGTGGTGGATAAGCTGGGAGATGGCCAACTTCTTCAAGAGTTTGCCCATTAAGGGGTAATGTAGATAGGACGATAGTTAGTCGGACAGATAGGGTCGTCAGAAGGCTTTTTGAGTAGAGTGCGGTAAAAATACAAGTTCAGCATGGTAAAAGGGCACACACTTATCAGCTGTGGGATTAGCCCACTAAAAGGCGATGGGGCTTTGTTGAAAGCCACACAGTTCTATGCATTAGACTGGAGAATGCCCCAAATAATTGCATTTCAAGCAAATAACATATAGGTGATAATGTTGATTCACAGGTAAGTATACAGGGCTTAACAGTAGACCAAGGCACTGTACACAAGCACCAGAGCATGCTTCTCACTAGAAACAAATCCACTTTTTATCAACTAGCTCATTAGCCACGGAGGCTGACAGCACATTGCCAATTACACATTCCCAAGATCATACAGTAAGAAATAAACAGCCTTTGATACTTTTGATATCAGGAAGCAGAGCTCGTGGGTGCCACGGTAAGGCAGTGAATGTACAATCATGTTATAATTCGCCATATTATTTTATGAAACTGGTCTATTGACGGTTTCAAAATGCCCCATGGAGGATTCAACCTGCCCCTTTGCACATCTTAGCCTGGGAAGAAGTTCGAAGAGTTCCTGAGATGAAACATTAAAATTGTAACTTTTCAATGGCTTTAAGCTCTTGCAGTGCCATGATTGGTTGTATTCCCATGAGAAACGGATGGAGATGACCAGCGGTAGATGGATAAATCCACTGGTCATCTCAAATGTCTCAATGTTTTGGCACTATGATGTGGGAATTGGGGGTTGGACTGTGATGTCACAGAGGTGGTCGAAGATGGTGTGGCAAGGTTTGCAGGACCCAATAATTTCAGGATAATGCATGATCCCACTATAGGTGAATGACATAGCCCAACCTATCAGCTTCACATGGAGGAATATCCTAATATTGCTATGTGTTTTGATGGTGTTTAGTTTGTATGATTATAAGAGGTTTTGTTTTAGGGGTGTATCTTTGACAGCGCCTTTCATGCAGTTCTGCTCTGCATTATGTATGAATATTGCTATACCTGCTGTGACTGGACCCAGAATAAATTCCGACACAACATACAGTACAAGAGGGTGCACAAGGGAGTGATGGAGGAGTGAGGTGAAGGAGCATTTGGCAAAGGAGTGATTGCATAAATCAGCCACGTCTGGAGATAGGGAGATAGGGAGACAATGTTGTACTTGGCAGTTCTGGAGGAGCAGGGGAACACCTGTTTGGATGAGACTTTCACAGAGCGGAAATGTCTAGTAACCTCATCAGATGATAGGGGAGAGACAAGGGAGGCCTGAGGGCAGATGCGGGAGAGGGGAGTGGTGTAGAGGAGAGTGAGGACAGGAAGTCCTGGGTTTTAGTGATGAAGTGAGAGGCCAGTGCAGTGCAGAGGGCCAGGGAAGGCAGAGGGGACATTGAGCCTGTTCTAGGATTGGCGAGTTCCCCACTGTTGTTAGTGGCCCGAGAGATGCGTGCTTGGATATATGCCCTCTTCTTCGATCAGATGGAGAGTCTGTATTGCCCTTGGAACAAGCTGCAGGCCAGTATGTCAGAGTTTGTGCTTGAAGCCTGATAATTGCACTCAGCAGCTCTGCACTTTAGTTTCAGAGAGACCAGGTCGGAGTTACACCAGGTGTTGCACTTGGAGGCAGGGTTCATGCGGATCCTCATGTTAGAGGCAAGGATGACGAGAGGGAGATGGAGATTTGAAAGGTAGTAAAGGCTGAGACAAAGTGAGAGTCAGAGGAAGGAGTTGGGGGAATGAAGGTGGCAGCAAAAGCAGAAACTGACACTCACTTCATATGTCGCATGATAGAGAAGGAGACTGGCAGTGCAGGGAGGAGCTTAGCTAGCGGACCCAGGAGGTCCAGGTGAGAGGACAGGAGAGTATGATCAGACCAGGAGAGGAGTAGTGAGGAGTAGTGAGAGGGTTGGAGATGGGGATGTCAGCAGAGATGAGAGCATCCAAGGTGTGTCGGGCTGAGTGTGTCAGACTGGAGGGAAGAATGAAGAGGGCACAGTGTCAGAGAAGTTTTGAAAAAGTCCAGCGATTGCATCAGGGAGTCATGTTGAATATTGAAGTCTCAGAGGAGGAGAAGATTGGAGGTGGAGGCCAGGAGAGAAGAGGAGAGGTTGGACTACTCTGAGAGGAAGAGGGAGACTGGGCCAGGGGGACTGTAGATGGTGGCTAGAGTCAGCGAGAGGATAGGAGAGACACGAAGCCCGCAAACGTGGCATTTGAAGGAGGAGTTGGACTGAGTGGGTATGGTAGTGACAGGGACCCATCCAAGGAATATCAAGGCCACTGCACCCCTCAGACCGGTTAGCCCTGGGCTTAGAGTGAATCTTCTAGCTCTCTGGGAGGAGAGTGTCAACACTCGCAACATAGCTGGCCGTTAACCATGACTTGGTGAGAGCAAGGATGTCGAGGTCAAAATCTTCAAGAAGGTGGCAGATGTCTGAGGAGTGTTTGATGGCAGAGTGAGAGTTCAGTGTAGCTAAGTGGAGCTGGTTGCCATTTTTGTAGGTCTTCCTATGAGGGCTACAGGAATGTGACACACCCGTCAGTGGTGGCAGGGGGCCAGAGGGGAGGCAGAATGAGGAGTGGCAGGATAAGAGAGTACATTGATTAGAGGCGGCACACACATCCATGGCAAAGGCTTTGGCTAAGGGGGTAGGCTGTTAGAAAAGTTGTTTAAAGTGAGCTCAAGGACATGTGGATGCAACCTGCTTCCTATATACTTCGAACAGATTACAAGTACAACCATGGCTATGAACCTACAAGCAACTTTTTGAGGTACTGTATAAGGGTATTGCAGGTTCATAGTGATAATACCGAATAAAAAAATCTCGAAAACAAAAATCTCGAAAACAAAAGGCCGAAAAAAAAAATATCGCATTTTTTTTTCGATGCGTTTTTTTTTCAAAATGGGGGGGTTCCCCCGCCAACCCCCCTTTTTTCATTTTTTTTTAATTTTACCCCTTTTTTTTACTTACCTGACCCCAAAAACATATATAAATAAATAAATAAAAAATTCGATATTTTTTTTTCGAGATTTTTGTTTCGAGCTTTTTGTCATTCGAGATTTTGTTTTCGAGATTTTGACTGACCACCGGTATTGCACCCTCTCAGCAATTACAACCTCTTTGATTTGTGCAGTATTTGGATGATGTATGTTTGTGGCCACTATTGGGATCAATGGAGGGTATTCACACTACTTGGATGGTGGGAGGGTGGAGCCAGAGATTGGGCATCCCTCAAGCCCTTCAGGCATGCCATCCTATTGCCACAGTTACCTCTTTAGCTCCCAATATGTGTTACCAATTGATAACTATGTTTAATGATTTCACTCTGGTTACCCTTATATTGGAAACTATGCTTAGTTTTAAATAAACCATGAGTAAATGCAAGGCTGCACCATGCATTTCTCATCCTGTTAGAAACAAGAAAACTGACAAATGTATTGCCTCAATTAACAATGCTAACCACTTGATGAGAGAAATTAAAACTCTGCTTAGCGATAAGTGGGAACTGGCTTGGTTGATCGTAGCTTTTAGTGGCATCCCTCATTCTTGTACTATGGGCCTCATTATGAGTATGGAGGCAGCCCTGCCCTTAATAAGGGCAGGGCTGCCTCCATACCGGGTTCCAGCACCTTGTTCCTTCAATGAGGAATTACCGGGTCATTCCAACCTTGGAGGACCCGGTAATTCCTCATTGGAAAAACCAATCCCCATTTGAGCCCCCAGAGGGCTCAATGGGAATGGGGAGGGAGCTAATAACGGTCCCATTAATAATGGACCCGTTATAAGCTCCCTGGTCCCCTTGCGGGACCCGCTAAGGACGTCTGGTCTCATCAGACGTTCTGAGCGGGTCCCGCAAGGGAACCTCATAATTGGGCATCCCGTAATGAACGGTGCTGGTCCCGTACCGGCACCCTTCATTACGGGAGTGCCAGGGTCGGGAAAGGCCCTATGTCCTGTGCCTCCCCTTTGGGTCATACTGATTTTATGTCTTCCATCAGTCACAATATAATGTTAGAAATGCCACAAGTAAGGGCTAAGGAAAGCACCTATTTATCACAGTACCCTCTATGGGCACCAGGAAGTAGGGGGAATAGCCTCATTGCTGTGGATGTTTATTCATACAACAATCTGCTTGAAAGTAATACTAACACAGCCATATATACTCCTGTGCCTATTGTTGGAGCACAGCATTCTTTATGTTCCAACACTATGGGCCTCATTACAACCCTGGCGCTAATGGGTTAACGGCGCCGTAAAAGGCTGGGGCGCCGTTAACCCATTAGCACCTTACTATGAGGTCCCTTTGCGGGACCCGACCTGAACGGCTGGTCTAGACCAGCCGTTAAAGTTGGGACCCGCAAAGGGACCTTGGTGCTAAGTACGGTACTGCAATTTGCGGTACCGTACTAAGCGCCTTCCCCAGTCCCATTGAGCCCTATGGGGCAAAAATGGGAATGGGGAAGGGCCAATGTTCAATGGGGAATTACCGCCCGCCAACCTTGGAATGGGGTGGTAATTCCCCATTGAACATTGGCGGACTCGTTACGATACCGGCACCAACCATGGTGCTAATAGCGCCATGGTTTAGCGCCAGTATCGTAATGAGGGCCTATGACTCCTTTACTTGTGATGGAGGAGAACAGTAACCCTAACACAATTAGCTTTCCTCCACCAAATGGAGATTTATACAGACTTGCTAACAGGGTTGCAACCATGACAAATAAGGATGAATTTTTGCCTCAGTTGTTGTTTGTTGCCTGCATTGCCGCTCCTTGAAGAATGAGATGAACAACTTAAAACTTGAGATGAACTCACTGTGTTTCTTTGAGGTGTCCCTGAGTATGGAGCTTAAGCTCATTACTATTTATTTGTATTTATTTGCATTTATAGATACTAGAGGTTCTCTTGAAACTGGTTGGTTCTCTAAGACCACCAAGCTTCTGAATATAGCCTGCATAAACCCAGATTTGTAGTCATGATAGCAACTAGTATTAACTTTTAAATTTGCTGTTTAAGCTACACAATCAACAAATATTATCTTTATAAATTTATAAATTCATGATTTATTGGTTCCATCATTCTGTCTAGAAAAGGTGAGAGAGGAGACAACAAGGTTTGTGAACACTATGGTCTTTAATCTAAAAAAAAAAAAACACTATTATGGAGTCCTCAGTGACATTTCTAACATCCAGGTGTTTTTTCTTCAGATACAATGTTTCCTTGATTGACATCCTCTGTAAAAATGATTTCAATGGTGAGAGATTCTTGTAACATGTGTGTGAAACCTGACAGTATTATCCCCCCTATTCCCATGGGATCTTCCATTCAGACGGCCAGGGAAGGTCCATCGGTTTTGGATCCTGACATTGGGGGTGGACAAGCGAGGGAGGATCACCTGAGTGGAGGGTCACGAGGGATTGGGATGAGAATACCCAAAGGCGAGACATGGTATTCCCCCATTTCCAATAATACCCCAATCCACTCTCCCTCAACCTTCATGGGGTATTTTCAATCACACACCATTTCCCCCTCCCTATTTCCAACAAACACTGAGATGAGGAAGATGCATCTAAAATCAATGAGAATTACCCATAGGAAAAGCATTGGGAAATGAGCCAAGGAATACTACTACAACCTACTATTAGGCTGTCCCACTAATAGAGTCAGACAAGGTCAGGTACTTTATCCCAACTGTGCACACCTGACTCCACGTGGCTCTTCCGTACACTATAGAGGGTGGAGTTCTGCCAAAAGCTGTCCAGACTAGAGAAGCCAAGGAGCAGAAAGCAGCAGGAGCTGAAGCCTGGAGAAGAGCGGCATGCTGAGAGTCTGGCCCGGTGTTTATTTGTGAGGGGCTGCAGCATGGCTAGGGAGCTGTGCCTCCATGGTGCCGGAGTGAGACAGCCTGCATCGTGCTGGAAGTGTTCGGTAAAGTGCTTGATCCCTTGGGACCTCCGCAAGTCCCAAGTGTGTCTGAGTGCCAGGTGGTGAGACCCTGACCTCAACCCTGCGTATCCAGAGGGAGATGCAACGGTGCATGGTCAGTTTTATAAAAGTCAGAGCGAGAAACTCGGGAGTGTGCGTTTGACTGAAGGGGAGCGGGAGAAAGGCCTAATTTGCAAAGTGGCACAGAACGGAAAGAGAGAGAAAAGCATATGAAGCAGGTTGCACAGAACGGAAAGAGAGAGAAAGCATAGGAAGGACAGAAAGTGCAAGAAATAACAGTAATAGGGAAAACAGAAAGAAGGAAAAGGTGTTAGCAGAGCTGAAGGAAAGTAAAGCAGAGTCAAGGCATGTGAAGTGTGCAATAGGCACCAGAAACAAGAGTACAGATGCAAGTGTGCACACTGAGGAAAAGGGTGCAAGTGTGCACAGTGAAATAAAGAAAACAAAGTAAAGCAAGAAGGGATGCTGCAAGCACCTGAAAGGGAAAGGTTGAAAAGAAACAGATGGGTGCAAGTGTGCACACTGTAAATAGGAACATGTGCCAGTGGCTCCATACAGAGAAAGTAAACCAAAGGAAGGTGCAAGTGTGCACGATAAAGCAAAGGAAACAGGGAGAGCAAGAAGGGGTTGAGGAAGTACCTGAAGGTGAAAGATTAAAAAGGAAGAGCAAGGAATGAAGAGAGGGGTTAAAGGTCAGAGTGGTCGTGCTTGGGAAGAGCAAAGATCCCAGTGTTCTCAAAAGTCTCTGATAGTACCCCATGTAAGAACTGTACAGTGAAAGGTACATCTTGACTAGGAGAACTTTGCTTCTTTAAAGATTAAAGGGACCTAAGCTTGGGGAAGAGAACCCTGAGAGGCCTAAGAACAATTGTGTAAGAAACAAAAGGGACATCCTGACCAGAAGAACCTTGTTTGTTTGCTTGTTAAGAGACGGAAGGGGCCTAAGCTTGGGGAAGGGAACCCTAAGAGCCCTAACAAGAGCTGAGCCAGGGACATGTTGAACTGTGCATGAGAGGCCTACACTTGGGGTAGGGCACCCTGAGGGGCATGACCAGAACTGTGTATTTTTTTTGTTTGGATCTGGAAGACTCTGAGCTTGGTGAAGGGCACCCCAAGAGACCCAAGGATATTGTGAATTGTGTTGATTTGCTGCAAGAGCCCTTAGTGGAAGGTTCTAAGGGCTCCCCTTTTGAATTAAACTGTCTTTCATTGGCAGAACTACATCCATTGGTAAGACTGTCTGAAACCAGCTGTGGTTTAAATATCCTTTTCTTTGAACCACTATTGTTTTCCTTTTCAATGACTTCCTAACACACTTTTGTAACGAGTGAGGGCAAACATAGGTTTGGACACAGACAGATTATTGTTTTGGACTTTCAGACATTGACGTCCCTTAGAAACATCAGTTACGGGAGCCATCCCTTTAGAGTTAGGGCCAGTAAGACATTACACCAACCCAGGAACCTTAGTAAATAAAGGTTTTGAAACTAACATATTTGAGTTTGTGTCTCTCTTGATACTATGTCTGTCTCACACATGGGTGGTCAACATTCCAAGATGTTAGCGGGACAATTCAATGCCCAATTCAAAGGTTTGAGTGATCTAGTTGGCACCACATCAGCTGAGGATTTGGATTTAGGAAACCAAGATCTTTGCTCTCATTGACCACTTCATTGGCATGGTTGTGCCTTTGCCATCGGTTCACTTATTCCCAGACTTGTGATGAGAGCTTGCTATGGTAGATCACCAGTGAATACCCTGACAAAACCTTCATTTAGAGTCATATGGATTATATTCTGATAGATCTAGCACACTGAATGAAAGAAAGGGAACGTAATGTAATCTGACGACTCAACTATTTGATTCTCTATTAACATTCCTTGATTGTTCAATGTTTTTGCAACACAATTGAAATTGCAGTTGCTGTATATACACCATTGTGAGAGCACACATTTTTTGGAAATCTCCTATTGTTTGGTTTCAGGATTTCTACTATCTTTGGTGTCATGGGCATTTAGTGTTGTTCTCCTTGAAATTGTATACTGTGTACCTATTTATGGTACTTAATTTGGTGGTGCCCATCGCTTTCTGTGACTCAACTCTATGTACTTCCCATGGAAGAATGTGATCATGACCTAGTAGCACAGACCTTTGGCTGAGATTGCAAACACATTGGAATGGAAATGTTACTGTTTCTAGAAGAAATAGTAGTTCTACTTAAGATGTGAGTCAATAGACCTAGATAGGTATGTACCTGTTGTTTACAATGCTATTTTACCACTCCTGCTAAAATGTGTGTCCAATTTAGCCCTCCTTTATTAGCAGTACAATTTTATGATAACTTGGTTAATATGACCAAGCCCCTTGTTACACATTCAGATCATATATTAAAATACATTTCTTGGAAAGGGTCTTCTGGTTGGATAGTGATTGTCGGTATGCAAATGTCAATATTCTGGTGGCACTTGAAAGCTCCAACACAGACAAAATGTTCATTGTGATGAGTCTCGGAGGAAGAGATAATATCTAATTGGGTGATTTTTGTGTTTTATTTTTTATTACTCATTGGTTGAAAATCAACCTTATGCAACACTAAAATAGTAGTGGCTTAAAAATCAACATATATTTCCATATTTAAAATGTCTATGTCGGTCAACAATCTCGATGCTGAAACCGTGGGATTTAAGCTAATCTGTCTCAGCCTCTCCTTCCAAACATAAAATGCACCTGCCATTAATACTGTGGAGCTGGCTCTGTATATTTTACTCCACCATTGGTCAGAATACACAAAGACATCTTGGTTACCTTTTATAGTAGAACCTAGTCAGTTTAGGGCAGCTACTGAGGACAAGTCTTGTTGTTTCAATTGCTCCTTACACATCCTGCATAACTTTTCAGCCAGTAAGGTCCCTCTCCATCTGCCCAGAAGCTCATTAGTGTGAAGGATATCAAATTGTAAGTAGGAAATAAAGCGCTTAGGTGAACATTAATGGGTTTAAGCAGGTATGAGCAAGGGAGATTTGCAGTAAAACTCTGTCCAGCATAGTTTGTATACATCTTTTTTTAAGTGTAAGCTAGATAAACTCTTGTCAACATCCCAAATTGCTGTTTTCCTTTTAAGGCAAGGCAAGGCTGGTGGGTCATAGAAAACATCTTCCTTAGCCATGTCAATCGCAACCAGAAGCTCCTCAACAGTACCCCAAAGCCTTGCTATAAAATAGTTTTTCTCAGACAAGGGTATTTTAGCAATCGGGGACAGAAGAGTGTCTGCCCATGCTAGCATAATAGGGTGCCATAGTTTATACCTGGTGATAAGGCATAGATAAGCCTTGCGATAAGCTGTAGAGATATGAGCGATAAAACCCCCAGTTCCACTCTTAGTGCTTCCACCGGCAACCACCATGAGGCATTCCTAATATGGAACTCAGAATTCTTCCTTCTCTCATTTCTATCCCAAAAAAATTCCTCTCGTCCAAAAATGCAAACCCATGTAAGATACCACGGACGATCGATGTGCGATACACCCTAACCATCCGTTCCACACTTCCCCCCTCCTTTGGAATTAATGATCACTATAGTATCTACTGCTCCGACTGACTTTTATGGGTAAACGAAGGTAAAGGTAATTATTAACTATCTCAATTGGAGTTGAATCAAGTCTCCATGGATCATTTCTTAATTTAATTTTAGGATTGAACACTGATCAACATTGCATAATCTTGGTTTTGTCGATGTTGATTATCAAATCATGTTCAGTGGCATATTCCTTAAGGGCAGTAATGGAGTGCTGAAGGCATATGGGGGTCTGATCCATGAGGATGGTGTCGTCTGCATAGCAGAGCCATGGAATTCTAACTGCCCATAACTGGTGGAAATGTTCTCACCCGCTTCAAGGCCTCTGCCATGTCTGAGGTAAATTGATTATAGAAGGTGGGAGCGAGTGCACATCCCTGTTTCAGCCCATTGGTTGTGGAAATACTATCTGTTTAAAGCCCCTTACGGTTAACTCGGACTCTGATCGATGTATCAGGGTAAAGTAACTCGATAAAATACAATAGTTAAGAGTCAATTTTCCACTTCTTCAGTTTAGCCCAAAGAAATCCCTGGTTAACCATGTTGAATGCCTTGGAAAAATCAATATAGCATATATATATATATATATATATATATAATGGCTTAGCCTCAATAACTGCAGTCAATATAATACTTAACAAGACACTTATATTATGTGAGGTCAAGTGATGTTTTCGAAAGCCAGTTTGAAATCTATGCAATATGTGTCTAGCTTCCATGCACTGATTCATTTTTTTAAGCAATATAGATGCACATATTTTGGAGCTACTGTCCAGCATGCTAACAGCCAGTAATTAGCCGGATCATTCGTAGCACCCTTTTTAAATATAGCTATTAGAATGGAAGTTCTCCAACTGGGAGAAATACAGCCTGACCTCCAAATATCCATGAACATAGGATAGAGTGCCGGGGCCCAAAACCCTGGGTTAGCGCGTATCCCCACATTTGCTAAACCATTGGGTCCTGGTGATCAAGAATTCTTGAGTGATTTTATTATAATTACTACATCTAGTTCATCAAAATCATGCTGACTGGCTATATAGTCACTCTGCAATATTGCATTAGGCGACTCCATATCAGACTTAAAATATAGATTCCTAATACATTCCACCCACTGTTGAATAGAAACCAATACCTCCTCTACTTTTGTGTTGTCTGCAAAGAATTCCCTAATAAGGGACCAAAACATTTTACTATCATTAGATTTGAGGAGCAAAAATAGGTATAACCAATCCGCACTTGTCAGAGTTCTTTTGTGAATTTTAACCCGATTTTTATATTTTGTGGACAGATAAGCGATCAAAACATTTATTTTCCTCTTCTTCCAGTTCTCCGTTGTTCTTAATAGCAGCTCTAGATTTTCGATACGCTCTTTTCTTTTCCTGAATATCCACATCGTAAATCCCTTTGGGTGATTTTGAGTATACCCGTAAGAAGAATGTATCAGTTATCATTTTGGAAAACTGTTATCCACAGCTAACAACACAACTGATTAGGCCATGCAACGTCAATTACATTGGCTTAATTGTTTCATTGTTTTAAACGAGTGTATCATTGTGTCCATGAAGAGCCACGTACAGCAATTAATCTCACTACCCTAGTACTCATGTGCCTATTGATTTTTCAGAAGTATATTTTGTTAAAATGGTAGTCATTGTTTTTACAATTCATAGATCTTAAAGCTGCCTTTGATGATTTCAAATGATATTACAGTGGAATGCATTGAAATCATTGACAGTTCCCCCCAAGCTTCGTAAGACAGCAACATCACTCCATTCAGGTAATATGTTATTTTCTTTGTTATTTAACAGCATGGATACTCCACGTATTACTTTGGCAGCAGAGACGCCATTGCCTAAAGGAGTTCAAACTCCATTGAATCTTTTGCATATGTTGGAGTACTCATATAAAAACACCCTTGGAACTGCATACACCTTGTTGTGAGATTGATTACATTTGTGATTCTAAAGCCTCACTATAAATGTATCTAAATCCAAAACAATGGTATGCCACATAAGGAGATGCATGAATGTAGTCAGATGATAGGATTCAATGTGTATCCTTGTAACTGTCTGGGAGTTCATTTACCAAAATCAGTCCTTAGAAGCCGTACTCCTCAAGGGTGATCTCATTATCAGCTGAAGTTTATGGTTGAAATTTGATTTGTCAAAACACTATGGCAGCAAGCAGTGTCATGTAGCTTAGAGATGAAAAGTGCACAAGTGTGTCTCATCGCGCCTCGCCGCCCCTTGAAACACTTATGTCTGGCACGTTATAAATGCCATATCATATCACTGTTTTATATGGTGCAGCGCTATGGGCCTCATTACAAGTAGCACGGTAAAACCGTGGTCATTACCGGCATGGTGGAACGAGCAGTCCGTTCTCGTATGACGCCGTCAATAGCGGGTGATTACGAGTGCGCGAGCACGCGCGAACCGCCATGCCATTAATGGCCATACCGGCATGCCAAAAAAGGCCCTCCAATCCCCTTATAGCGGCATCACGGGACCCGCTGATACCGCCACCGCCTAGGAGGAACCCCTAAATAGCAACCTGGTAATACCAACAGGCTCGTAAAACCAGACCCGGAAATAACGTCATTGCGTCGCAATGGGAAATTTGCCGGCGGCCATCTTTAAAAACACAATCCATTGCAATCCTCCCAAAGCACCAGTCGATTCCTGTTGTGCTATGTGGCAATACTCTGAGGATGTCCCAGGCTACCCGGAAACACCCCCCCACCCCCCGGCAGCGGAAATATTGTTTCTCCGACGCAGAGCTGAATATGTTGGCGGACACTCTCGCTGCACAAGCAGACATCATTAAAGCAAATGATATGAAGAATGAGGCCCAGCTGAAGAAAAAGAAAATTTGGCAGGAGGTAGACCACAAGGTGTCGGCTGTGGGGACCACCCCACGTACTCTCTGGGACTGCCGTAAGAGGTGGGACAACCTCCACTTGAGGGTCAGAAACCTCATGTCACGCAACAGGAGGGCGGCCATGGCAACAGGCGGGGGTTCCCACTCACCTGCAAAGATGATGCCCTGGGAGGAGACTGCGAGCAGCTTGCTTGATCCTGAGTCGATTGAGGGATTCGGGGAGATGGAGATGGGTGCGGCATCATCCCCAGAAGGAGGTGAGTGACACCCTTCACATCCCTGTAGGGGAAACCATGACGTAGCACAGGTGATGTGGAAGAGAGACTAGGCAAGGCAATGCATGTCCCTACACCCACATCAACATATACAAGTCCAGATTGTGACTCAAACCCTGCCACACAGAAATGCATGCTGAGTGCCAATCCCATAACCAACGCACGGCCAACACACATGGACTGTGCCCATGTAACACATCACACAAACCTCAAATCAATGGCATGCCACCTGCCATGCAGTAAATGCCAATATGCCCCTTCAGAACACCAAGTGTGACACACCTGTTGTGAAAACAGAAACAAAATATCGAGGCTGAGTACCCCAAAAGGAAATACACCAAACACAGGTTTCAAAGGAATATACAAAGTACTTTATTCTCTATCGAATACAATTACAAAACAGTGCAATGTCAGATGGCTATCAGCCCTCAGTATAACATAATGAACTCCAGCGTGGTTCAGTGTGTTCAGTGAGAGACTGTACATTAGAATGCATTCGCTTTTTATACATTTTGTGAGCGCTATGGCCAAACCCTCTTCGGGTTAATATTCTACTTTATACATCACCAATTCAAGGGTTCGTTGCCGAGTCTCAAATAACCGCATCTAACTGGTTTGTTCTTTATTACATTTAACAATAAGCGTATGCATTAACTGTGTATTCTAAGTTTTGTTTTGCAGGTCTTCTTAAACGTTAATACAATATAGTAAAACAGATGTTCTTTGTCTAATGTGTAAATACATTATCATAATACATACTTGCGCGAGTAATCCTTTTACACATAGGTCAACGTAGGACGAGGTCTCAGTTCATGACCTCAACAACTAGCCTGCAGGCAGATTACACATTAGCGATGTACAGAGGTCAAGACGGCCATGTTGTATTTTGCAATGACATTGTCCACCATTTTAGCTCACAGTGTGACTTTTCCACATAAATCCTAAAATGGCGGTTTGACCTAAAATGGCGGCCTACATAGATTAAAGGTCAGGACCTTGTAACACAGATCTCACAAATGACTTTACATTACTTATTAATATATCTGTTACAATAGGAGGCACAATATACTTTTTATTCCGACAAACCCTCCTTTTGGCCTATGCCAAGTGCTAAAAAGCTATTTTGGGTCTCCTTATGAATAACTCTGTACATCAGTATCCATGTACCCTGAATCACTATCTGAAATATCTATTGCCATTAGGTCTTTTACTAATATATCTTTTAACACATATTCTTTGGAAGTTTAATCCGAGGCATACACCTCATGTCCTATCGAATTTATCGCTTGTGCACAACACCTCTCTAGCATCGAACACATACCAGGCAGACACTGAATACAGCAACAAAGGAACAACAGAACTCCTAAAATAGTTAAGAAAATCGAAAGTACCTTCCAACCCCAAGATCGCAAGAAGTCCCAGAACCAAGCGCTTAGATCCCAGTCTCCCTCGGGAACATGAACTTCGGAACCAAGGACGTGCAGATTTTGTATTGCCTTAAAGATAGTTGGGGAGGAATCTGGTACAATAACACAGCAAGTGGACCCCACTAACTTACATACACCACCACGCTCAGCTAGAATGACATCTAATGCCATTCGATTTTGGAGTGCTACTAATCGTATTGCTTTCTGCTCTAAGGTCATATTGTAGAGTATATCTGTGGTTCGGTTGATGGTTCTCTCCAGTACTCTCACTAGTTTTCTAATATCTTCTGAATTCGCTATCTGCCCCCAAAATGGCACAACTGATTTTGCTATATCTCCCAATACTTGTGCCGGGGTATCACCATTCTCATCCCGTCGTGGACGAGCCTTCGAAACTTCTTTAGCACTCGCTATAAACACCCCAGGTAACAGGATCCCTAATAACAGGTTCCTTGCCAATCCCTGCGCAACCATGGAAATGCTATATTATCGCAAACAAAATAAACGGGTTTGCCAAAGGTCTGTCTTCCCCAGTCAAATTTGCAACGTTGGCACAACCTATAAAATCTCCCATTGACCGAGTGCCATTCCTCTGTATGCAGAAAGAAACTGAATCGGGGCTATGGTTAACAGTGTAAGAAGGAGGCATGTCATCCTTATTGCCTATAGGAGCCATTTTAAAGGAAATCAAAGATTGAAAAGGACGAGACAGTCTATCAGAAGGCATAATAGCAGCAACATTCGGTCTACTCCTATTCGAAAAAAGAGAGCATCCCAGGGGAGTCAAAACACGTTTCTCAAAACTATTCAAATTGGTGCCATCAAAGTTCCCTGAGACGCTATCATTCCATCGGCCAAAGAACAGTGCTCTAAGAGAAGCATAGCAAGCAGTTGTCAACGGTAAAGGATGAATATACCAACCTAGCGCTTTATCCCCGTGTTGCGGTAAATGTGAACACACACAGCAATTGGATTTATTAAAAATGGCATGTGTAGCGTTCATTATAAGTAACAAAGTATTATTATGATACTTTTGTCTGTTCTGGGAATCTCTAGGGGACAAAGTATGCGAATGCACAAAAGGTGTATGAACAGTGGGTACATTTACAGTCGGTAGCGAAAACTCTAAAGGATAAGCTTCTTCTAAATACCAAAGGCCTACCACAGTGCCTATTATAAAACCAAATATTATTACAAAAACACAGCAGTACGTTTTCGGGGCCCAGGCATTCTGTCCATTGTCCCGGTTGGTCACCCCCTTATTTACAAGTCCAATACGCGTGGCGGCGGTAGCAGGCATTGTAGTCTTCAGACGGAAACCCCAATGTTCGTTGCTGGCAACCCCCCCGGTCGCGCGATTTCTGTGTCCTTCCAAAACCCTAGCCAACAGAATCCCCTTTCTCAAATTTGTGCAAAAGCAAGCCCTCGATGATTCTTTTCGTTCCTTGAATGCACAGTCAAGCCGTGCCGTATGTCTATTTTCTTGGACGCAAGTGGTATCTGGTTTTTCCTGGTACTGATTGAGCCAGAAGCAATGTGTCATCACTTCCCGTTGGAAGCAACGTATCTGGGACAAACGAAGGGGCTGCGTTTGAAACAGCCGCTGCCGGGTGCAAAATCGGTGGAGAGTGTGGAAACAAAATGGCAGCTTCACCAACCCTCTCGGGCTTAGAGATATTCTCCGACACACTCTATGTGCTGTTTACTGCTTTGGGATCATTGGTTGCAGTATCAGCAAGAGGTTCTGCTTCTTCTGTAATGTTTGGCACAGGGTGAGGAAGTTTGTTGATGTGTGACGCGTGGATCCAATTCTTTCGGCCAGCTACCCGCAACGCTGTTTGGGTGACCAACAAGACCTGGAACGGCCCACGCCAGCGAGGCGCGAGGCAGGAGGTGCGCTCAAATGACTTAGTGAGCACCCAGCTTCCGGGTCGTATGCCGTGGCCTGGGCCTTCGTACCGCACAGGTAAGGCCTCTCGTACCTGATGGTAAATCAAATACAGGTTTTTAGTTAATTGGCTACAATAATTTGAAAGTAATACATTTTCGATATCTCTTAACTTTCGACATTTCGGCAAATTCCAGATATCGGCAGGTCTCCCCATTACCACCTCAAATGGCGAGAGCCCAGTCTTAGTTTGAGGGGTTGTACGCATCGCTAATAACACAATCGGTAAGGCGTCTGGCCATTTTAGTTTGGTGCCGGCACACGTCTTAGCGAGTTTGTTCTTGATGATACCGTTGTGTCTTTCTACTAGTCCGGCGCTCTGAGGATGTCTGGCCAAATGGAACCGTTTGTCAATTTGTAACGCTGTACATATCTTTCGGATTACAGCGGCAACAAAGTGTGGACCATTGTCCGACCAGATAACTCTCGGCAAACCGAAACGGGGAAAGTATTCTTTTAACATAGTTTTCGCAGTGGTCATAGCTGTGGCATCTTTAACAGGGAAAGCCTCGACCCACTTACTAAAAGCACAAATGACTACCAATACATATTTTAAATTATTGCATCGCTCCATTTCAATGAAAACAAAGTGAATTACTTCAAATGGGACAGAGGGTGGCCCAAAACTTCCCCTCTGGGTTGCTGTCCCCTTTCCCATATTATGTTGTAGGCAAATCATGCAATTCTGGACATAGTTCTGAGCAATTTTTGAAATTTTGTTGTTTACCCACACTCTTTCTAACATTTTCGTCATCTGTTGAGCACATACATGCGTAGGATTGTGTGCCATTACAACCATCATTAGCACATACGCATCGGGGAGTAACCATTTCCCATCCACCGTGTCCACCCAACACCCATCGTCATCAAGTTCTCCCAAGCCCTCAGCCCACCTCTTGGCTTCTTCTACTGTGGCATCGGCTTGGATATCCCATACAGAACCCACTCCCTCATCCATCACATCAGCATTTTCAGTCTCCCTAGAAACATATATCTCTGTACAGGGATCAGTGGCAGTTTGTTTGGCTATTTGATCAGCGAAAGCATTCCCTTTTCCAATGTTATCTACAATCTTGCGATGTGCTGCACATTTCACAAATGCTAACTGGGTAGGGAGCGCAAGTGCTGAGAGAAGTTGCACTATTAGGGTGCCATGTTGGATCTTGGTGCCATGCGAGGTTTGGAATCCTCTTTCCGACCAAAGTCTCCCAAAGTTATGAACCACCCCAAAGGCATACTTACTATCAGTATATATATTCACTGCAAGCCCTTCGGAAAGTTCACAAGCTCGGGTTAAGGCTATAATCTCTGCGCAGAATTATGTGTAATTCTCTTAGTTTCCACAACCGTGCTTAAGGTAGTGATTGCATAAGCGGCTGTGGACGTACCATCTGGAGGTTTAAAGCAGGAGCCGTCACAAAACAGCTCTCCTTGCGGATTATCCAAAGGGGTATCTTTCAAATCAATCCTGCCCTTTGTTTCTTGCTCGGTCATGTACAAACAATCATGTGAATCTTCATCGCCACAAGTAATTTCTTGCGGGAAAGGTAGGAGTTCAGCTGGATTAAGAACACAACACCTACTAATTTGAATGTGAGGGGCAAACAAGATCAATTCGTATCTCGTCAACCGTGCGGAAGTGAGGTGTTGTTTTTGACTTTGGTGCAATAGAACATCTACAGAGTGAGGCACCATCAGGGTTATATCATGGCTTGGGACCATTCCCTCACTCTGTTTTACAGACGAAGCAGCTGCAGCGCGCAAACATATTGGCAAAGTGCGTGCTACAGGATCAAGGGCGGAGGAATAGTAACCGCACGGCCTATTCTTCCCTCCATGCTCCTGTGTTAATACAGCCAAAACACATCCATCATGTTCATGCACAAACAATACGAAGGCCTTTTCATAGTTTGGTGTGCCCAAAACTGGTGCAGAGCATAATGCAGTCTTAAGCACGTCAAACGATTGCTGGTTTTCCGAAGTCCATGGCAACGGCGAATAAATGCCCTTCTTCGTCAAGGCCAACATCGGTTTTATCACTAGTGAAAAATTTGGGATCCACAACCTACAGTAAGAAGCCATACCTATCAAGGCCCTAACTTCCTTCTGCATATTTGGGACAGACATACCAGAAATGTGTTTTATTCTCTTTCAGGTGTTAATCTTCTTCCCTCCTTTGACAGGAGATAGCCTAAATAGGCGACCTCCTGGCAACAATATTGAAATCTCTTAAGCAAAGCTTTGTGACCATGCTTAGCTAGATGAATAAGTAGTAACACGGTGCCCTCCTTACAGGCACTCTCAGAGTCTGAAGCCAGAAGCAAATCGTCAACATACTGAAGCAAAGTACAAGTAGAGGGCAATTCAAGGGTATCAAGTTGCTCTTTCAAAGCCCTACTATAAATACTAGGACTCTCTGTGTACCCTTGGGGTGCACAAGTAAATGTAAATGAGCATCCCCCTAAGGTGAAGGCGAATAAATATCTACTATCCTTGTGTATAGGAATACTAAAGAACGCATTCTTTAGGTCCACAACACTAAAGTAAGTAGCTGTAGCTGGAATCATGGTTAAGATCGTTGTCACATCAGGCACAATTGGAAACTGCGGTGCCACAACTTTATTAATGGCACGTAAATCAATTATAAAACGGAATGTAATTACATTATCACCTTTCTTGTACACGGGTAAAATCGGACTATTACACAAACTTCCTGAGATTTCTTCAATCACACCACGGTGCACAAAATCGGAAACAATACATTTCAACGCTCGCTCGCCCTCAAACGAAATTCTTACTGGGGAATGCGTGGCAGCTCAATTGCATGTTTCAAAACTATCTTAACAGGCTCAATCTGCAAAACACCGACATCATTGTCGTCAACAGCCCATAAGCTCTCTGGTACATCAATGAATTCTGGAAGCAAAGGTCTAGTCAGAAATTTCGAGGTGGAAGATTGCTGCGGTGAAATTGTCAAGCGTACTCCATCAGAAGAACAATAAATCACTGCATTTAATTCTTTTAACAAGTTCAATCCCAGCAAGTTTTCCCCGCAATCCGAGGTCAATAGGAAAGGACACTGGTCCGTAAAAGGACCCAAAGAAATAGGTACTGGCATAGAGACCGGACAAATAACTGGAGTACCGGAAAACCCTACAGAAACATTGGTTTGCCCTGACAGTGGAACGTTTGGAATCCGTGAACGATCAATGGAACACTTCTGCGCTCCAGTGTCTATCAAAAACTGATGTTTTCTATTTCCCACTATCATTTCAATGTAGGGACCTTTTTGATTGACAGGAATAGTTGTAGGTTCCAAACCCTGCTTCGGCAATCCTAACGAAACAGAATATTTTCAAAAGGAAGATCTTCAGACAAATATGCAGTGGAAGGATGATCGAATATGTTCCTAGTATGCACACTCGGAGTCTGATTGTCCTGCGGAAAAGGTTGTTGAGGGTCCTGTGTGAACTGACCTTTACCAGGGCCCCCTATGCCCGGGCAACCTCTAGATCGCCTACCCATGTTATTATTCAACCTCTGTTGAAGGACGAGGCATTGTGCTCGCCAATGACCCTCTCGTCGACAATAAGCACATTGATTAATGTTCACAGGACCCAAGGGCACATTCCCCTGTGGGACATACTGACCTCTAACCTGAGAGTTACCCCCTTTGGGGCCTCTAACAATTTGCTGCAATAGCACCTTTGTTTTTAAATCACCTTTCCATTTTTCAATCCTATCTTTTTCATTGTTGACACGATTTTCATAATACTGAGCCATATGCAGTACTTTTGATTGCGATTTCGCTTGCCAAGCGCTCTCAGAGGACATAATCTGTGAATGGATGTCAGGCAGCAATCCACGTACAAATTTGTCCACAAATCACCTTTTCCCAGACTCTGTGCCTAAGTCTTGTCCGCTGAAATCCGAAAATACCTGTTCGAACCGATTAAAGAACTAGGTAGCACCCTCAGACTTTCCTTGGACACAGGCCGTAAGCTTGTCCCATATAATTCTTTTTTCGGGAATTATGGTTTTAATTTAGCAATGATTCTATCAGGCAAGGTTAATATCACCTGCTGTGGTCTTTCACCAGCTGGCCTTTCCCCATCTACTCTAGTTAAATTTGCCCATGTATCTCCCAACCCGGGTACATCGTCAATAGTTCTAACTTGTTTCCATAAATCTACGGGCAGGAGTACTGGAAACAACAAATCAATGTCACCCAAGGTGAACACTGAGGATTGCAAAACAGATTCCATCTCTCTATAGAACCCTGTCGGATTTTTCCTAATATTATGAATAAAAACTGATGTTTTCTATTCCCCACTATCATTTCAATGTAGGGACCTTTCTGATTGACGGGAATAGGTGTAGGTTCCAAACCCTGCTTCGGGCAATCCTAACGAAACAGAATATTTTCAAAAGGAAGATCTTCAGGCAAATATGCCACGGAAGGATGATCGAATATGTTCCTAGTATCCACACTCGGAGTCTGATTGTCCTGCGGAAAAGGTTGTTGAGGGTCCTGTGTGAACTGACCTTTACCAGGGCCCCCTACGCCCGGGCGACCTCTAGATCGCCTACCCATGTTATTATTCAACCTCTGTTGAAGGACGAGGCATTGTGCTCGCCAATGACCCTCTCGTCGACAATAAGCACATTGATTAATGTTCACAGGACCCAAGGGCACATTCCCCTGTGGGACATACTGACCTCTAACCTGAGAGTTACCCCCTCTGGGGCCTCTAACAATTTGCTGCAATAGCACCTTTGTTTTTAAATCACCTTTCCATTTTTCAATCCTATCTTTTTCATTGTTGACACGATTTTCATAATACTGAGCCATATGCAGTACTTCTGATTGCGATTTTGCCTGCCAAGCGCTCTCAGAGGACATAATCTGTGACTGGATGTCAGGCAGCAATCCACGTACAAATTTGTCCACAAATCATCTTTTCCCAGACTCTGTGCCTAAGTCTTGTCCGCTGAAATCCGAAAATACCTGTTCGAACCGATTAAAGAACTGGGTAGCACCCTCAGACTTTCCTTGGACACAGGCCGTAAGCTTGTCCCATATAATTCTTTTTTCGGGAATTATGGTTTTAATTTAGCAATGATTCTATCAGGCAAGGTTAATATCACCTGCTGTGGTCTTTCACCAGCTGGCCTTTCCCCATCTACTCTAGTTAAATTTGCCCATGTATCTCCCAACCCGGGTACATCGTCAATAGTTCTAACTTGTTTCCATAAATCTACGGGCAGGAGTACTGGAAACAACAAATCAATGTCACCCAAGGTGAACACTGAGGATTGCAAAACAGATTCCATCTCTCTGTAGAACCCTGTCGGATTTTTCCTAATATTATGAATAGACTGTCTAATGGTGTTCACTTCCTGTCGTGAAAACGGGACGTGAACAAACTGTGATACATAGTGTGCGGGAAAGTCCACAGCGACTATACCTCGTGCAGCATCAGCTGTAACCTCAACCTTCGGGACAAATGTCGGAGGAACCTCTCTCATAGGCAACTGAGATGTAGGCAACTCCGAACGCTTACTAAGCAACAGAGCCAAATCGAGCGCTAAAGCAGTCGAAGAAGTGTCAAACGAAAAAGCTCTCTTATAAATATTCAATAACTCTGTGGGACAACTAATCTTCCTCTTTACACATTCATCTTGCAGGTACTCTATCATTACCTGTATCACTTTTCTCTGCATTTCCAACGTATATTGACTATATGTGTCATATACCTCAACTGGAGTTATCGATATGTCTGAAATCCATCTAATCGCATCTTTCTTACAAATTCTTTCGTACATTTCCTCCGAAATCGGTTTACGACACGGAAGGTACCGTTTCTGTACATACATACTTTCCTCTTCATCAACCTCATTCCGTATCCTTTCTAACTCCTTTCTATATTCAAATAGCCTTTCGACATGCTCATTTACCTTCTCCACAGCATCTGTGGAAAGTGCTAAAGTATTTAGATCCATTAACCTTTGCGGAACATCCGTATTATTTAATCTTCCCCACATTATACATAATTCAGCACAGCAATCAGGAACATTTATTTTTCTCATAGGATTGCATTGGGATTAGCATTAATTTAGGCGGGAGAGAGTAAAAAATAGTGTGATTTTTCAATGAAAAATGGGGAGTCTCGCGCCTTAATTGGGAGGGTTGGCATGTATGTATAGGTTATGCGGGAGACAGTAAAAAATTGTGCGATTTTTCAATGAAAAATCAGGAGTTTGGTGCTCAAATCGGGAGGGTTGGCATGTATGTATAGGCTATGCAGGTTTAGTGGCATTACTCTGTGTATATGGATTCATAACACTTGTACATGTACTGTGAATAAAATATGCATACCTGTAGTTTGTATTCATGTATGTGGATATGAATGCAACTGTAAGTAGAAATCTTGGAGACTTGTAGAGTAGTTTTTGTAGTAGGTGCTTTCCAATGATATGAGACTTGTACTCGGAGTGATCAACAGTACATTTGAAGTTTGGAACTCTAATGATAGAGTTATATGTAGAGGTCTTGGATGTGATTGGTGGATGGTTGTGTGACTGCTTAGCTGTATCCAATGAGGGAATGGCACCGAGAGTGATGTGGAAAGGGTAGAAATGCTGGCTAAGAGTTAGGAGCCGCGCGGACACCGCGGCTGACCGCGGGTAGGGCGTGCCACATCTGGGGTTTTCAGCAAATCCAGTATGGAAAGGGGACTGTAGGAATAAGCCAATCAGATGTTGATGTTGTGGATTTGTGTAGAAAGAGAGTGTGTGTAGTGAAGATGGCAGAGGTGGAGAAAGTCAGGGTGTTGGTGGTCGGAAATATGTTTGTCCATGGATTACTGCAGTATGCTCAATGCAAGCATGTGGCAAACAATTTCAATGTTAAAGGAGTGGAGGTGGTGTGGAGTGCTCTGCCTGATTGCATTGTAGAGGGAATTCTACACTTTTGTGAAGATATGCGTAGGATGAACAGTCCCCATATGGTAGTTTTGCACTGTGGTGCTTTCCATTTGGGCTACGTGAGTGCCCCCTTTTGTTGGCAGATTTGGAACAGTTGGTTCAAGCAGTAATGAACATGCTTCCAAATGTGAAAGTAATTTTATCTGGATTACTACCTAGGGCAATATGGGGTAATAGTTCTGTTTTTTGTCCTCAGCAAAACATTGCTAGGTGTGCAATCAATCGAGGCATGTGTGCTTTCATGCTTAGAGCTGGTATGTTTTTCTGTACTAATGAGAATATTGATTCGAGTAATGCTGTTTATTTTGAAGAAGATGGTATTTCTTTATCATTTTTGGGAAATGCCATGTTGTTTTGGAATGTAAGGGTTGCTTTGGAGAAGGTTATGTGAAGATTCTAGTTGTAAAGTAAGAAGAAAAAAAAAATACAAAATAACAGGTGTCTGTCAGGCATCTGCAAAAAAACCAAAAAAACGGCTCTTTTCAGAGCCCCCCTCAAAGTAGAAATGGGGTACACTGTTTAAATGTACATTCACCATGCTCGGATCTTCGATATGTCTGCGGACATGGTGGTAGTCTGCGGACAGCGCGTATTACATACAGGGATTCTGGGGTGGAGAGGCATGCAAATGAGAATGAGCGGAGCTAGGGATTGGTCAGTAAAGTTTAGTGGGTGTGTTGTGTAAGGAGAGATTTTGTGAGAACATCTTTTTCCAGAGAGAAGAACAGATAGCTATGGGTGTGTGTTTTCGAAAACAGATTATATGGATTTTGGGTGACTTATGGATACATTGGTTGAAGGTGCATGCAGAATGTTGTGGAGTAGCTGCAGATCTTGGATTCCCTCATGTGGAAGTGCACTGGCATGGAGTGCGTGGAATGAAGTGGCTGACTTTGTACCTCTCTGTGCTACTTTAGAGACAGAGCATCATCCAGACAAAATTATAATTCATTGTGGAGGGAACAGTTTAGGACATGTGTCTGGAATTTCTTTGCCATTTGCAATGAAAGAAGGACTTGAGAAGGTCATGGACATGTTTCCAAATTCCCAAGTAATTTGTTCTCGTATTGCGCAAAGACAAATGTTTCTGCGTTCTTCTTTATTTGGTCCACACATGGAGAAAGCTAGGCACAATGTCAATAAGGCTGTTTGTGCCTTTCTAAGAGATGTTGGCTTGTCCTCTTTTCACAATGAAAATATTATGTTTCGTAGCACATACATTTTTCGCAGAGATGGAGTCCATCTTGCTTTTGCTGGCAATCAGATTTTTCTGAGAAATGTACAAAATGAATTGCGACCTTTTTTGGAATTAGAGTGACCTATTTTGCAGTAGATGTTGACGATTTCAAGTTTTTCAAACACACAAAAACACCACCAAAAGGTTCTTTTCAGAGCCACCACTTCTTCCCAGAGAAAAGTGCATTAGTTTTGCTAGGGCAGCACCCTAAAATGTTATATATCCTAGGACTGTCCGCGGACTTTCAAAAAATGCACAGGGCCATGCACTGTTTATTTAACACTTCTATTTTTAATCTGTGAAAGGCGGCTCTTAAAAGAACATTTTTTTGGATTTTTGTTGTTTTATATATTTTTTTTTTTACACATGACTCACTAGGAGAGGATTGGAAAGGAGGGCAAGGAACAGACACCAATCACGGGGATAAGAAAGGGTAAGTGGAGAGAGGAAGATGTAGGGTGGGCAGGTCTTTTGGTGGTCCGTAACCGTAGTCTCGAAAGCACTTCGAAGACTCTCCCCCCTGCAGAGTACTGCGTCGCAGTACTTACACAATATTGTGACCCTCGAAAGGTAAGGGTCAACAGCATTGCGAATGGCCTGTGAAGCAGCTGGAGGGATGCGCTCTCTCACAGGAGTGCCTCTTGTGGTGAGAGGAGCGAAAACGGAGGATGCTGTAGAGGAACTCATCCTACTACATTTATCACAAGGTACAACCTTGCGAATGTCCGCACTGTGGAACGAAGTTAGGTGTCACTTCATGGATGTCGTACCAAAGCTCTATGAACCATGTCTCCCATGACTCAGCACCAATTTGCACTGGTTACAGGTGACCTTGTTTGGACGTGCATTTGGTATGTTACCATAAACGGTAAACAACCACCACACCCAAGACTCCCGGCGAGTGCTGGTAGTAGGAAGTTCCTCGACCTCATTCTCTTCATCCTCTTCATCCTCGTTCTCTACATCCTCATGTGTGTTCCTCTCTGCAGGCCCTTGGGGAGGTGGTGGTAGTGGAGGGTTTGGGGGTGGTGCTGAGGCAGATGTAACAACAGCAGCCATGGATGCCATTAGGGTTGATGAGATAATCTCAGCAAGAGCAGCAAAGGCAGCAAAGGTCAATCTGCAATAGCCAGAAGTACTATGACATTTGTGATGTCATCTTTGATGTCCTGGGTGTTAGTCTTAGCAGTGCACAGTGGTGGCGCGGGTTATGGTTGCTTTGCTTACCATAACTGGCGAATTTCAGGGGTTTTTCGGTTTCACCTGGAACCATAAGGTCTATTTAACAAAGTGTTTTTACTGAATTTCATAGGTTTTTTAGTAGCGCAACTTAACCGTAACGTCCCTTTACCAAAATTTGTTTACTGAAAATATATATGTATATATGGCAGCATATATTCAAATCCAGAACCACCTCGAAACCCATAACCTCTTTGGCCTCCGACAATCAGGCTTCAGACCTAAACATGGCAAAGAGACAGCACTGCTAGACCTGAAGATCCAGATGGATGAGGCTAAGGACAAAGGACACCCATCCCTCCGCCTACTGCTTATTATCTCTGCGGCCTTTGATTTAGTCGACCACAGCATATTAACATCACACCTTAAAACATCAGCATCCTTCTCTCCTAACACAGCACAATGGATCCAATCCTTTCTAGCCGAAAGATCCATGAGAGTCTCCTCTGACACGTCCTCAGCAGACCCTTCGCCTCTCACCCGCAGAATACCTCAAGGCTTTTGCATCCCCCACCCTATATAACATCTTCACCAAAATATTTTTTGACCTCCTAGATGACATGTCAGTCCCATAAACCAACTAGGCTGATGATACTAAGATCCTCATCACGCTCTCAGTCTCCTACGATAACGACTCCTCCCGGCTAAACAAAATCTATAGCAAAATTCAAGACTGGATGGCCAAACACAGGCTTTGTCTAAACGATGACAACACTGAGCTTCTACTCATTGGCACCAAACAATGCCTCAACAAACTTAAGCCACAATACAACTCTTTCAATATCGACGAAAACGTCATTAAGGTCTCTAAAAATGCCAAAACTTTAGGGGTCTACCTGGACTCCACCCTATCTCTCTCTCGTCAAGTTAACACCACAGCGACCTCTTCAGCCTACACAACTAAACTGATTACCACCTATAGAGAGTTTTTTATCATCACAAAGCTGAATCATTCTAGCGAGAGCACTGATACTTTCAAAACTTGACTACTGCAACTCCCTCTACCTAGGCACCAGCAAGCAAAACATCCAAACTCCAAGTCCTGCAAAACAACACTCTCAGAGCAGCTCTCAATATCCCACGAACAGATCACATATCCCAAGCCAGACAGACAGCCAATTGGCTCCCCATAAAAGACAGAATCACTTTCAGTACTCTCATGATCACCCACGAATGAATCAATAACACTGCACCCAAATACTTGGCTGATATATTCAGCACCAAAACTTCATCCAGGCCCACCAGAGCCAATTACTCACACTGTCTTAGCATTCCCAAATACAGACTCCAACAATCCGGAGGAACTATCTTCCCAGTTCTTGCTGCCAAAACCTAGAACTCCCTGTCGCCATTGCTCAGAAATGAACACTCCTTTCTAGCCTTTCAGGGCAAAGTTAAATCCTGGCTCTTCTCTACATTCGCTTCCTCACAACAAACCTCGTAATCCAAAGTACCAACTTGAATCTAACTGCTATCTGCATGTAAATATTTGTATATTACTGTGAATATCCTTTTATGTATCTCTATTGCATTGGTTTGTACTTAACTCTGACTGCCATCTGCTTGTAAATACTTGTATATTATTGCGCATATCTCTTTTGGATCTCTACTACATTGTCTTGCAATGGCCTCTACTTCCAAAACTGTAACCATACTGCAATCTTTCTGTAATACCTTTATTCTTTATTGTCTCATTCCTGTAACTTGTAATTTGTATGTATACCATGTATGTAACCAACTCCACAAGTTATGCGCCTAGCTACCTCAGGGTTCAGTGCCCTATATAAGAAAATAAAACAAACAAAACAAACAAACCTATCATCCAATACAAAAGTATAGAATCATTTAGAATTGAAACACTACTTTTAGAAGGGCTGAGAGAAATGCTCAAAGAATGGAATACTGAAAACTAGCATGTTCTATGCATTCCCACTAGATCGATAAAAAAGAAGACCTGTAACTCATCCATGCACCACTAAGAGATGCAAACATTGCCAACACATCTGTGCCAAATATGTCATAAGAACATCACCAAACTGAACAATACGAGAAATGCCAACAAGGAAAGCACGTAAAGGAGACAATCCAGGAGTTTCATGGTAGGACGAACCTACACAAAAGCACCATCTTAGACAAAAAACCTGAACGGTTTTCAATATTTAAGGAGCTAACTGTATTGTTAAGATGTCGGGACTTGGAACTTAAGTGAACAAATAGAAACATAATGCCCTGAAAAGTTTAGGGTAATGTTAAATAACTTTGCTGTAATTAGGCCAGATGAGCATATGCCTGCCAATCTGACAGCCAAATGTACAGACTTTGTTATTTTCGAAAATAAATGTATTGGTATAGATCGACTGCAGGTGAACAACTATGTAGACATTTTAGTATTTATACATTCTGAAAGTTTATAGAAACACTGGCATTTCATTTGCTGTACCGTTGTTGAAGTGGATATTAAATTATGCCTCCTATTATAACGATTTGTATGTATTTTGGCCTACGCCAAGTTGCTTAAAATTGTACGTGAATAACTCTCTACGGCAAGGTCTTGACCTTAGATGTAAGCCGCCATCTTGAATCAAGCCTCCATTTTAGGTTAGAACCGCCATTTTGGGGTTTTTGTACAAAGTCACCCTGTAATCTAAAATGGCCGTCTCATGTGCCCTCGTTCTTGCCTTAACCTCTCCAACCTCTGTAGGAGAGTTAATGTCCAACCTGCCTTCAGGCTACATGTTAGAGTCATGTAGACCTTGTCCTTTGTTGACCTCGGGAGCAGGGGATTACTTGAATCAGCAATGTTAAACTACAAATATACAAGAACAGTAATGCTATCCGAATATAATATGTGAAACATTTGTTTGGTCTGTATTAAAACAGTAAGTAAAGAGTGTACATGTTAAATTAAAGAATAATGGAGTGTGTTAGTAAATATATTCAAAAGTAAACCGCATGCACGAGATATGTAAATTAGGAAAGTGAACCTGGCACGACCCTAGCCCAGTTTATAATTAACCTGTAAGAGGCTGGACATCATTTTACCAATTGTATAAATGCGTCGATGTCCAGCTAGGAAATTCTGTTCACTGCTCACATTGAACCCTGCTGGTGGTCTCTGTGATGTATTGACGGCCAAATAGCTATTTGTGTACTTTGTTGAATACTGTTCAGTTTTGTAATAAAGATTCTGGGAATCTTTACAAGCCTGTGTCGGTGTATTTTCCTTTGCTTGGTGTAACAGCCGTAATATTGTATTTTTTTCTGATTCCACAGATGGCGCCCGAACAGGGACCCTCAATATTGACTTTGTCTCGTTGAAGGTTGGCTCGGCTATCGGACCGGGATCGGACGGTGCCAACAGAAACGGCCACTCTAGACGAGAAGCAAATTCCTCAACAAAACTGCACGATCCGATCCCTGGACGGTGAGCTGTAGCCCGAGACGACGTCTTGACGAGGGTCCATATATTTGAGGTGGGTAAATTTGCCGAAAAATCACCAGACACGTGGGTCCTTAGCATTGTCCTTAGTAACCCGATCGGGCCTCCCAGTCCTTTGGTCAGGTGAATCGTGTCCCGATTCTTAATCTAACCCTGACAATTTGAATTTGAAGCATTGTACTCGCAAGCACAATTATTTAACCAGGTAACACCAGAACTTTGAAATGCCTGGGAAATTGTCTGCCTGCTTTAGGGCATTATTCCGCAGCGACAGACAATCTTTGGAAGATAGCCGTCCCGCACCACAGGAGGGCTATGTACTGTAAGAAGGGCTTGAGTAGTATAGCATTTAATGACATTTGGGACGGACAGACCAAACATAATTCTAATCTTCGGTGGCCAACCAATGGTAGTTTTGAAATCCCTCGTATAGAATATTTAGAGTCTGTATTAGTAAAGAAAAAGGCTAGACCTGCAGCATTTGACGCAGTTGGAAAACAGAAGCTTTGCAGCAACAAAAGAGTAGAGAGAAACACATGCGTAGACATATGACAAGTGTCGAAAAGGCACGGTTATATGATCAAAATAAACAATTGGAGTCAGTTAGGAACACGGACAGGGCGTGTCAATTAGGCATTCAGAAAATCTACCCTTCAAAAGATTTTCATACGTCAGATGAATTGATTAATAAACTTTTGCATGAACGAAGGCCCGATGCCTCCGCGCCACCTCCGTACGTCCTTCCTCCTGGTGCTTTCCCCCTCCTATAGTTCCTTCGGTCCTCCCTGCTGTTCTTCCTGTTGTTCTTCCAGCCGTCGCTCCTTTTCCTGCCCCCTTGCCTTCAACTGTTGTTATTCAGAATGTGCCTACTCTTCCTCTTCCAAGTGATTCTGCATCGCTTGTAGTAGACCAGGGAGCGAGACCAAGGGTTGTGACTTGTAATACTGTGTCAGTATACGTTAGAAATGCAAAAGAAAGTGATACAGGTGATGGTAAAGCACCTGCAGAATGAGTGTGTAAGAAAAAAGATTTGTTGTCCCGCAGAATTGTTGAGTGTTTATAAGAGAGCCTTTTCGATTGATACTTCTTCGACTGCCTTAGCGCTTGATTTGGCTCTGTTGCTTAGTAAGCGTTCGGAGCTACCTACTTCGCAGTTGCCTATGAGAGAGGTCCCTCTGACATTTGTCCCGAAAGTTGAGATTGCGGCCGATGCTGGACGAGGAATAGTCGCCGGAGAAATTCCTGCACATTACGTTTCACAGTTTGTTCACGTCCCGTTTTCAAGACAGGAAGTGAACACCATAAAGCAATCTATTCCCGATATAAGAAAGAATCCGACCGGATTCTATAAAGAAATAGAGTCGGTCTTACAGTCATCGGTATTCACTTTAAGTGATATTGACCTATTATTTCCCGTACTCCTGCCAGTTGATTTGTGGAAACAGATTAGGACTATAGATGACATACCGGGGTTGGGAGATACATGGAATAACATGGTTAGGCTAGACAGAGAAAGACCAGCGGGCGAACGGCCACCTCAAGTGATATTAACCTTGCCTGATAGAATTATTGTAAAATTGAAAACTATGGTTCCAGAAAAAAGAATCATTTGGGAAAAGCTTATGGCCTGTGTCCAAGGAAAGTCTGAGGGTCCTACTGATTTCTTCAATCGTTTCGAGCAGGTATTCTCAGATTTCAGTGGACAAGACTTAGGCACAGAGTCAGGGAAAAGGTTGTTTGTCAACAAATGTGTACGTGGATTGCTGCCTGACATCCAGTTACAGACTATGTCTTCTGAAAGCGCTTGGCAGGCGAAGTCTCAATCAGAAGTACTGCATATGGCTCAGTACTATGAAAATCGTGTAAATACTGAAAAGGAAAAACTTCAGAAAAAAAAGGGTGACCTGAAAACTAAAGTTTTATTACAGCAGATTGTTAGAAGCCCTAGAGGGGGTAATCAATTTAGAGGTCAGTACATTCCACAGGGAAGTGTGCCCTTGGCTCTGGTAACCATTAACCAGTGTGCCTATTGCCGGCAGGAATGTCACTGACGCGCACAATATCCGACCTTGCAGCAAAGGTCATTTGGGAACATGGGTAGACGATCCAGAGGTCGCCCAGGTGCAGGGGGCCCTGGCAGAGGTCAGTTTGCACCAGAATCACAGCAACCTCCTTCACAAGATAAGCAAGTTTCGAATGTGGATAATAGAAACATTTTTGATCATCCTTCTGCCGCGTACCTCTCTGAAGAGCTTCCTTTTGATAATATTCTGTTTCGCTAGGATTGCCCGAAGCAGGATTTGGAACCCTGGCCTATTCCCGTTCATCAGAAAGGCCCCTACGTTGAGATGGCGGTGGGAAATAGGAAGCATCTATTTTTAGTAGATACGGGAGCACAGAAATGTTCCATTAATCATTCACGGGTTCCAAATATTCCCCTGTCAGGGCAGTCCAACGTTTCCGTAGGGTTTTCAGGCACACCTGTAGTTTGCCCGGTTTCTTTGCCGGTACCGATAACACTGGGTCCCTTCACAGAACAGTGTCCATTTTTACTTTCGACAAACTGTGGGGAGAACTTGCTGGGGCTAAATTTGTTGAAGGCATTGCATGCAGTAATACATTGTTCTCCGGACGGAATTCGGCTAACAATTTCACCTCAGCAATCACTCGCCTCTCAGTTTTTGACTCGACCTTTACCGCCAGAATTTAGTAATGTTCCAGAATGCTTATGGGCAATTGATGATAATGATGTGGGCATTCTTCAAATTGAACCTGTTAAAATTATTTTGAAACATGGAGTAAAATTGCCTCGCATCCCGCAATATAAGATCTCAGTTGAAGGCGAACAGGCTTTAAATGTATAGTTTCTGATTTTGTACATCGTGGAGTAATTGAGGAAATTACGGGTAGCATATGTAACAGCCCCATTTTGCCAGTATACAAAAAAGGTGATAATGCAATTCCCTTTCGTTTTATAATTGATTAACGTGCTACTAACAAAATTGTGGCTCCTCAATTTCCTATTGTACCTGATGTTACAACGATACTAACCATGATTCCGGCTTCTGCCACTCATTTTAGCGTTGTTGATCTTAAAAACGCGTTTTTCAGTATTCCCATACACAAGGATAGCAGGTATTTGTTTGCGTTTACCCTAGTTGGATGCTTGTTTACATTCACTCGTGCACCACAAGGGTACACTGAGAGTCCAAGTATTTATAGTAGGGCATTGAAAGAGCAGCTCGATACCCTCGAGTTGCCTACTACTTGCACATTACTGCAGTATGTAGATGACCTCCTCTTGGCTGCTGATTCTGAGAGCGCCTGTAAAGAAGGCACCGTGTTGTTGCTTTGACATCTAGCAAAACATGGCCACAAAGCTTCACTTAAAAAATTCCAATATTGTTGTCAGGAGGTCGCCTATTTAGGCTACCTCCTGTCAAAGGAGGGAAGACGGTTGACACCTGAACGAATAAAGACCATTTCTGGCATGTCTGTCCCAAATACGCAGAAGGAAGTTAGAGCCTTGATACGCATGGCTTCTTATTGTAGATTGCGGATCCCTAACTTTGCGTTAATGATTAAACCAATGCTGGCTTTGACAAAGAAGGGCCTTTCTTTGCCATTGCCATGGACTTTGGAACACCAGACAGCATTTGATTTGCTCAATGCCTTTGTATTGTTTGTGCATGAACGTGATGGATGTGCTTTGGCTGTGTTAACGCAGGAACATGGAGGGAAGAATAGGCCGTGTGGCTACTATTCCTCCGCCCTTGATCCTGTAGCATGCGCTTTGCCAAGATGTTTGCGCGCTGTTGCTGCTGCTGCTGCGTCTGTAAAACAGAGTGAGGGAATGCTCCTGGGTCATGCGTTAACCCTAATGGTACCTCACTCTGTAGATATTCTATTGAATAGAACTCAAATGCAACACCTCAATTCTGCACGATTGACAAGATATGAACTAATCTTGTTTTCCCCCCACATTCAAATTCAGAGGGGTTGTGTATTAAATCCGGCTGAACTTTTACCTGTCTCGGAAGATACTGTTGATGGTGACGATACATCACACGATTGCCTTTATATGACAGAACAAGAGACTAAAGGCAGAATCGATCTGAAAGACACGCCTTTGAATATCCCACAAGGAGAGCTATTTTGTGACAGCTCTTGTTTTAAACTTCCAGACGGTACACCCGCGGCTGCTTATGCTTTTACTACTTTAAGCACGGTTGTGGAAACTAAAAGAATTATGCATAACTTTGTGCAGGCCGCAGAAATTATAGCATTAACTTGAGCTTGTGAACTTTCTGAAGGGCTTACAGTGAATATATATACTGATAGTCAGTATGCCTTTGGGGTGGCCCACAATTTCGGTAGACTTTGGAAAGAATGAGGTTTCTTGACCTCGCACGGAACGAAAATCCAGCACTGCACTTTAATAGTGCGATTACTTTCAGCACTCGCACTCCCTGTTCAGTTAGCTATCATAAAATGTTCAGCACATCAAAAGGTTACAGATGATGTAGGAAAAGGGAATGCTTTCGCCGATCAGATAGCTAAACAAACTGCCACTGATTTCAGTTCAGAAATGTATGCTGTAAAAGAAATTGTAAATGTTTGCACTTTGGGTGAAAGTATCGATGCTGTAAAAGATATTCAAGCAGATGCTACCATAGAGGAAACTAAGAGATGGATCGAGGGTGCAGGGAGATTGGATGATGATGGGTGTTGGGTAGACAATATTGAAGGGAAATGGTTACTCCTTGACGCCTACATTACAATGATGGTTATTATGGCTCATGGTCCTACACATGTTTGTGCGCGGAAATTGACTAAAATGTTACACATTGTATGGACCAATGATAAGATTTTCAAAACTGCGGAGCGTTTTCTCCAAAGCTGCAAGGTTTGCTTGCAGCACAATGTAGGAAAAGGTACCTTGACTCCTAGAGGAAGTTTCGCTCCACCTTCTGTCCCGTTTGAGGTTATTCATTTTGATTTTATTGAAATGGAACGGTGTAACAATCTTAAATATGTATTGGCTGTTATTTGTGCCTTTAGTAAGTGGGTTGAGGCCTTCCCGGTTAGAGATGCAACGGCCATAACCACGGCAAAAACTCTGTTGAAAGAGTTTTTTCCTAGGTTTGGGCTGCCGAGAGTCATCTGGTCAGATAATGGGCCACACTTTATTGTCACTGTAATCCTACAAATTTGCAAAGGATTACAGATTGACAAGCGGTTACATTCAGCTAGACATGCCCAAAGTGCTGGATTAGTGGAAAGGCACAACGGCATTATAAAGAACAAACTCGCTAAGACGTGTGCTGGCACCAAGCTAAAATGGCCGGACGCCTTACCGGTCGTGTTACTGTCGATGAGAACAACCCCTCAAACTAAGACTGGGCTCTCTCCCTTTGAGGTGGTAATGGGGAGACCTGCTAATATTTGGGTTATGCCAAAAAGTCGCTCATTACGGGATATAGAAAATGTGCTTCTTTCAGATTACTGTAACCAGTTGACTAAAAATCTGTTTTCAATTTATCACCAGGTGCGAGAGGCATTACCTGTGCGCTGCGAGGGTCCTGGTCACAGTCTACGACCGGGGGACTGGATCCTCACAAATGTTTTTGAGAGGTCGTCTTGCCTTGCACCTCGGTGGAGGGGTCCCTACCAAGTCCTGCTAGTCACCCAGACTGCCGTGCGGCTAGCGGGTCGTAAACACTGGATCCATGCGACGCACACCAAACGGATCCCACAGCCCGTCCCTTCCCACTGTTGTAACTAGTGTACTTGAAACTGCAACAACCAACCAGGGAGAATCGGAGACCGCTTCAGAATCCGCAAGGCCAGACAAAACGGCCATCTTGTCTCCGCACTCCCCAATAGTGGAACTTCTGGATCAATCCTTTTCTGATCCCATTTCCGTCCATTCGCCACTTCCAGGAGGAAGTGACGACACTTTGTCTTCACCAGAAACTGCAAAATATAATTTGCGCCCAAGGAAGTAAATGTTTAGCATGACTGTGCGATTGAGAAAATCATTTGAGGGCTTGCTTTTTGGCCCAACTGTGCGGGAAGATTCTGTTGGCTAAGGGTTGTGTGAAAGACATTAAGAAGACGCGCGACTGGAGTCGCCAGCAAACGAACAATTGTTGTTTTTTCGGTTGAAGACGACAATGCCTGCACCCGCTACCGCTCGTACCAAACTTTTAGATAAACATTTGACTAGCAGAGACAATGATCAAGCATGTAAGGGGACCCCCAAAGTGTATTGTTGCCTTTTTGTGATAATTACTGGATTTTTAGTAACTGTTGGGTTTGGGTTATGGTATCTGGAGGAAGCATATCCATTAGAGGACTTTTTACCTATTGAAAATGTATCTGTTATTCCCACTCCTTCTGTGCAATTGCATACTTTGTCGCCTAGAGATTCTTTGCATAGACGGAACTATCAGAATATTACCCTTTTGTTAATAATGAATGCCACTCATGCAATTTTTAATAAAACCAATTGCTGGATCTGCACACATCTACTGCAACATGGGGATAAGGGCCTAGGTTGGTATATTTATCCCTTACCTTTGACAACTGCCTGTTACGCTTCTCTTACAGCACTATTTTTTGGTCTATGGAATGACAGCATCTCAGGGAACTTTGATGGTACAAATTTAAATAGTTTTGAAAGAATGTTTTGATGCCCCTGGGATGCTCGCTTTTTGCAAATAGAAGTAAGCCAAACATTGCTTCTGTTAGGCCCTCTGATAGATTGTCTCGTCCCTTTCAGTCTTTAATCTCTTTCAAAATGGCTCCTATAGGCAATAAGGATGCCACGCATCCATCTTATTCTGTTAATCATAGCCCCGATTCAGTATCCTTCTGCATACAGAGGAATGGAACACGGTCAATGGGTAATTTTAGAAAGTGCGCCAATGTTGCGAATTTGACTAGTGAAAACAGACCTCTGTACGTAGGCGAACCTGTCTATTTTGTTTTCGGTAATTTGGCATTTCCATGGTTGCCCTGGGATTGGCGAGGAACATGTTATTTAGGGATTCTATTACCTGGAGTATTTATTGCCAGTATTGTAGAAATTTCGAAGACTCGTCCACGACGAGGTGTGAAAGGGGATACTCCAGCGCAAACTCTAGGAGATATTATGAAATCCTTTGTGCCATTTTTTGGGCAAATTACGAATTCAAAAGATATCAGGGGACTAGCGAGAGTATTGGAGAGAACCATCAACCGGACCACTGACATACTCTATAATATGAAGTTAGAGCAGAGAGCGATAAGATTAGTGGCTCTTCTGAACCGGATGGCATTAGATGTCATCCTCGCAGAGCGAGGAGGAGTATGTAAATTAGTTAGGTCCGCTTGCTGCGTTTACGTACCAGACTCTTCTCCGACGATCTTTAGGGCTATCCAAAATCTACATGTTCTTAGTTCAGACGTACATGTTCCTGAGAGAAACTGGGAACTTGGTACATGGTTTTGGGACCTCCTACGGTCATGGGGATGGAAGTTGTTTTCAGCCCTGCTGATTATCTTGGGAAGTTTTCTGTTTCTTTGTTGTTGTATACAGTGTCTCACTGGTATATGCTCATTATTAGGGGGATGTTGCGCGCAAGCAACAAGTGTATTAGGGCATAAAATATACGCCACAAAGAAGGTTTCCAAAGAGTATGTGTTAAAAGAAACTCTGGTGTTAGATCTAATGGCAATAGATATGTCAGACAATGATTCAGGGTGTACGGACAATGACGTATGGAGTTACTTGCAAGGAGATCAGAAGTAGTGTTGGCACTTGGCATAGGCCAAAAGGAGGGTTTGTGAACTGGATATTAAATTATGCCTCCTATTATAACGATTTGTATGTATATTGGCCTACGCCAAGTTGCTTAAAATTGTACGTGAATAACTCTCTATGTCAAGGTCTTGACCTTAGAAATTGATGTAAGCCGCCATCTTGAATCAAGCCTCCATTTTAGGTTAGAACCGCCATTTTGGGGTTTTTGTACAACGTCACCCTGTAATCTAAAATGGCCGTCTCATGTGCCCTTGTTCTTGCCTTAACCTCTCCAACCTCTGTAGGAGAGTTAATGTCCAACCTGCCTTCAGGCTACATGTTAGGGTCATGTAGACCTTGTCCTTTGTTGACCTCGGGAGCAGGGGATTACTTGAATCAGCAATGTTAAACTACAAGCATACAAGAACAGTAATGCTATCCGAATATAATATGTGAAACATTTGTTTGGTCTGTATTAAAACAGTATGTAAATAGTGTAAATATTAAATGAAAGAATAATGGAGTGTGTTAGTAAATATATTAAAAAGTAAACCGCATGCACGAGATATGTAAATTAGGAAAGTGAACCTGGCGTGACCCTAGCCCAGTGTATAATTAACCTGTAAGAGGGTGGACATCATTTTACAAATTGTATAAATGCGTCGATGTCCAGCTAGGAAATTCTGTTCACTGCTCACAATTAATCCTACTGGTGGTCTCTGTGATGTGTTGACGGCCAAATAGCTATTTGTGTACTTTGTTGAATACTGTTCAGTTTTCTAATAAAGATTCTGGGAATCTTTACAAGCCTGTGTCGGTGTATTTTCCTTTGCTTGGTGTAACAGCCGTAATATTGTATTTTTTTCTGATTCCACACTGTAGCCATCTTCAATGGTTATCAGGTCAGCAATTTGATTGACAAGCCACCACCTGATTCACCCATGTTTCTGTAATAAAATGCAATCATAATAGATGTGACAACCCAATCTACACTTCCTGGCTATCACGGAAACCTGGCTGCACCAAGCAGCAGGCCCAGCCTTATCCCTCGCCATCCCAGAAGGTTATTCAATACTAAGGAAAGACCGGGACCTAGGTAAAGGAGGAGGAGTAGCCTTCATCGCTAAAACATCCCTTGGACTTAGATTAATCCCTCCGCCCAGCTTCCGATCTGCAGAACTTCTGTCAGCAAAGCTCCAACTCTCTGCCACACAAACCATACTATTACACCTCCTTTACAGACCCCCAGGCCCCATCACCACATTTGAGGAAGAGATATCTGACCTCTTGACCACCAACACCAAAACAGGATCTCAAATTATCCTTCTTGGTGACCTCAACCTCGGTCTCGGCGACCCAAACGATACCAATGCACTCTCCCTGGAAAGCACCATCTCCCAACTAGGGTTCAAGCTCAGAATCACAGACCCTACCCACAACAAAGGCAGGACCTTGGACTGGCTAGCGGATCTCAACTGCTCTACGACCATCACAAAAAACGAGCAAACTGCTTGGTCTGACCACCACGCCATCTCCTTCTCCATCCAAGGGAAATCACAACCAAACTCTCCAACCCCTACCATCCCCCAAACCCTCACCAGAAACAACCGCAACATTACCTTACAAAACCTCTGCCCACTTATAGACAATATCTGTACCCCTACAAACTACGCCAACCTAGATGCGGAGAAACTCGCTGACCTCTACAACAAAACGTTAGAATCAGCAGTAGACACCATCGCCCCACTCCAACTCACCAAAGCCAAACCGGCAGCCCATATGAACAAATGGTTCACACCAGAGCTAAAAATCCTCCGAAACTCCAAACGAGCCGCAGAAGCCACCTGGAGAAAAATGCCCAACCTCTCCAACAAAACTCAACTCTCGATAGCAGCCACCACCTACAAAACTGCTATCCTTAAGGCCAAAAAAGAGACATATGATAACAGAATTGAGAGCGCCAAATCCAAAACAAAAGAGCTTTTCAATATCCTCAGGGAACTCGAATCCCCCCCCACTCTGGCTGAAACCTGCGTGAAAGATGCAGACTGGTGTGAGAGGATTCAAAAAGCCCTAGCAGACAAAATCACCATGTTACAATCCAAAATCGAACAGAAAAAGCTCAGCCTTTCCAAAAAAACAAACCATCCTCCGTCCACCACCCCAAAAACACCTACTTGCCCCCCCTTCTCCTTCTCACCAGTTTCCACTAAAGAAGTAGAAAGCATCATTAAGGGCCTCAAGCCCTCTAGATGCCAAGGGGACTCATGCCCAGCTCCCATCATCCAAGAAGGCGCCAACACTCTGGCCCCCTTCATAACAGCCCTCATCAATGCATCCTTCAAATCAAGCTCAGTGCCCAGCAGCCTCAAGGAGGCCTGGGTCATGCCACTTCTAAAAAAACCTAATCTAGACCCCAATAACCCAACTAATTACAGGCCAATCACCACCGTTCCCTACATCCTAAAGATCCTAGACAGAGTGGCCTACCTGCAAATACAGAAGCACCTGGAAGACAACAACCTCCTGGGTCTCAGACAATCCGGCTTCAGGCCAAGGCATGGAACAGAGTCAGCCCTACTGGACCTAAAAATCCAGATGGACGAGGCAAAGGACAAGGGTAATCTAGCCATTCTCCTACTGCTAGATCTATCAGCTGCCTTCGACCTCGTCGACCATCAGATCCTCACAGAACATCTGATGACCTCAGCGGCCTTCTCTAACCAGGCGACTGCCTGGATCCAGTCCTTCCTAACCAACCGAACCACCCGGGTCTTCTCCCCAGGGGCATCAGCACTCCCTGTCCCCATCACCTGCGGCGTTCCTCAAGGCTCGTGCGTCTCGCCGACCCTATACAATATCTTCACAAAGCTATTGTTTGACCGCCTAGATAACCTAGGTGTCACATACACAAACTATGCTGACGATACCCAGGTTCTCATCACCCTATCAGGGTGCTACGACGAGGACTCCACCAGAATCAACAACCTTTATTTAGAGATCCAAGCTTGGATGGCAGAGCACGGCCTATGCCTCAACGACGAGAAAACTGAGCTCCTCATTGTCGGCTCCCAACATCGACTAAACAAACTAGACCCCCGTTACGCGTCCATCAACATAGACGGTAACCTAATCACAGTAGCCAAAGAAATTAAAACCCTTGGGGTTTATCTAGACTCTACTCTCTCGCTCAAAAGACAGGTGAACGCAACTGCCTCTTCAACAGCTTACACCAATAAGCTCATCAACGCCTGCAAACCTTTCCTATCACCTTCCAGCTGCATTACACTAGCCAGAGCGTTAGTGCTCTCAAAAATTGATTACTGCAATACCCTCTTTCTTGGCTCATCAGAACACAACCTGAACAAACTACAGGTACTTCAAAATAATGCCATCAGAGCCGCCCTCAGTATCCCACGAAACGCCCACATCTCCAGCTTCAGACAAGATGCTCACTGGCTCCCAGTACGAGACAGAATCACCCTCAGATCCCTCGTCATCGTCCATAAATGCCGCTCTAATGACGCACCCAAATACCTGGCAGACAAGTTCCACAACCACACCTCAACTAGACCAACTAGAACACCATACGCACATTGCCTTTCCGTTCCCAAATTCTCCCTAAAAAAAGCAGGTGGCGCCAGCTTCCCGGTCCTAGCTGCCAAACTATGGAACGCTATGCCACCATACCTTAGAGCAGAACCCTCATTTTGGACTTTTAGAGCCAAAACAAAAACATGGCTTTCCAACAAAAACGCTGCTTAATGCACCTCCTCTCTGCATGCCTCTGTTGACCACCTGTAACCCGGTCTGCTACACCGTTGTTGTTTTATCACAGTCTGTATTGTATATTTTTGCCATGCTGTAACTGTTTCTAAGTCTCCGGCGCCCAGCTACCCCAGGGTTCGGTGCGCGGTACAAATAAATAAACTAAACTAAACTAAACTAAACATATTTTACATCATCTCATCATAGTCACACAAGGAGCCTTTCTCCATTCTGCTTCCAGATGCTCCCAGACTGAAACTTAGTGCCCCCTCACTGCCCACCCCCGATTTAAGAGCCTGTTCTATCTTCACAATTTTTAAACAGAATCTGAAAACTGCTCTTTTTCACTGATGTCTGCCAATTATACCACTTCACCTGGCTTAGCTTCTACTCTTTTGGCTCTTTTTTGTCAGGTCTCTGTTTGTTGGTCCCGTTTTAGCACTATTATGCCTTTGGGCCCTGTCTACGCGCTTTAGAAATACGTTTCTAATCTTCTAATCTTACCAACAAAACATCTTCTGGTTACCATCTTGTCCATCAATTCATCCTTTACCAAAATGAGCAGACTAGTACATAGAAAAGTAAAGAGGGAAACATTGCAACAAAAGTACATTCAATTAGTCAGGTGAACTGAGGTGATTGAGGTGATGTTGGGCTATTGGCGTTTTTGGATCCCTCTTCCACCTTGGATATGCTGAGCCCCCCATTTAGTCCTCCTAGAAAAAATGGTTTTGGGGTCAATTAGGAGTGTTGAAATGGATGAAACCCTTTTCTGATTTACCATGTTGAGAAGGTTACTGTGTCTTCTTATGGAGTTCTGTACGGATCTGAACTATGCTCAGTTCTGTTTAACATTTATCTGTAGCTTCTGATCAGACTTATACAGGATCATAAAATCCGTTGATGACACCCACATACTTAGTAAATTCTACCCTGGTAGAGAAAAAACTGTGCCAGCATTATTGAATGCATCATGAAATGTTTTAAACTAGATACATCATAAGACAAAATTCTTTGTTTCACACGTCAATGCCATTGGTCTCACAATATCAATACATGGTGCACAGTTCACATAATAGCCAAACAAACAGATACTCAAATACTGTAATTTCATTGATGCATTTAGTTAAATCATTCAAATGTACATCAAAAACATCTGAAATATACAAAATTAAATAGACAAAATAACAAGAATAAAATAGATTCATCGAATTGCAAGCCTATACAATAATTATTCCCTAACAGATACTGTATTGTCATTTACCAAGGAACGACCATTTGGGGACATTAGTGATCAACCTTTTCTGGAAAATCTCATGTTTGAGAAGAGTCGTAATGGAAATAACACATGTGATCTGCAATGTTCACAAGGCATTCTGGGGCCTGGGTCCTCAATAGCTCCAATTCTTTCTTCATAAATACCTTCCTACTCGAGCTCTTCGCTTCTCCACCTCAAACTCCATCAGGGTCAGTCGCTTCTCCGAGCAACAAGTTGGTGGTAGATCTCTTTCTTCGGCTAGGGCTTCCCTCTGTAACAGCCTCCATGCCTCTCTAAAACTCGAGCAGAACCATCTCTGGTTCCGGAAGCACCTCAAGACCTTCCTCTTTGCTTCTGCCTTCTCTCTTCCTCTCCCCTGCTGATTTTCTGTCTGATATTGCACTGGTCACCTAGCTACCCTCTGATTTTGGGCCCAGGTCCCTACACACCCAGTTGCACACCTGCACTGCCTCCCGGCAACCCTTGCATTTGGGTCTGTATCTGTAACCCTACTGTCCCCCTACCTGCACTTTTGGACACCTGCTGTCTGCACTTATCCTTGCACCTGCCACCTGCTGGCCACACTTCATCTTATTGTTTTGATCGCATGTACAGCACTGCCCCTCCCCTTTCCCCTGGCACTTTTCACCTCCCCCCACCCCTGCACTTGTGTGATCTCAGTGTCACTTGGCCTATTAAGATCGTTGTCTCTGCCCTCCCTTTGTTCTCTGTTTTCCCTTCCTTGCCGTGCTGTGCCTTGAATCACCTGTGTATAGGAGCGTTACAAATGCCATATTATATCAATTATGGAGATTGAAAAAGAAGCAGTTTGAAACTAAGAAGCCTGCCATCATTTGAATGAATATCTTAAAGGGAATACTAATCCTTTAGAATGACATGTTAAGAATGAACCATGCCTGCTCTCAGATGATTTAGAGTATACAGCTTCATACTCAAAGATGGCTACAAAATGTACTACTTATGAGTACCTGGAAGGGGCATGGCCTATTCCTCCCAACCAATGACGAGGCTCAGAACAGGGAGCAATACCATTCGGTAATCCCGCCGCTCCAAGCCTCTTTAGTGCTGAAGGCCATCATCTTACCTCACCTGGTGCTCAGGTAAATGCTTCCCTGCACCCCATGTCTCTCCTCCACTCCACATTTAGACATATTCCCCCCTCTCACTTCACCCCACTTACCTTGTGCTTTGCTTCCTGGTCCCTCGTCGGCACCGGGTACAGAAGTGTTCCTGGCGCATCCCGCAGCTATGTGAATGGCCGCCATGGAAAGGGAGAAGGGACTGTAACTATGGGACACTGGGCATTACCTGAAGTGGTAATGCCCCCAACCCAGTTCAGGACTTATTGCTTAATTATTTAATATTGCAGCTGCCAAAACACTGAGCCTATGTGCTTACAAGAATGTGATAGAGCTTAACAAGTGTTTCTATCTGATCGTACAATTAAGGATGTAGAAGGCCAAACTGAACCCAACAAAAAGCACCCGGTGGAATTTAGACCATTTATTACCAACAAGAAGATTTAATACAAAAAATGCTTATTTTGAAATCCAAAGAATTCACGGAAACCTTTATTGTATATATTACCCAAGCAACCTTTTGTGTATGCACGTGGGTCAATCCATGAACCCATTTCCAAATGTGAAGACATTTATAACAAAATCATGGCACTTCCTAATTGCTTGCTGATTCAAAGGATGTGAAAAAGTACTGATGCCAATTTGAAGCACTGTATGTTTGCTTAAAAAAAAAAAAAAGCAAAACGTCTTTAGTAATCACTTGTTCATTCGGCCAGGAGGAACAAACGATGTGTGATAATTAGGCAACCTTGTGGCACCTACTTGCCTCCGGAAGTGGGACAATGAGCATGTAGACTGTGTCTAGTTTCATGTACAAATGGACACTTGTGTTTGCAATAAAACACTGTGACAAAAGTGCAGGGCAAGGTGTTTCTCTTGTAAGCAAGACAACGCAGAGCAACAGAGATCCAAATCTCATGTCCCACGCTTAGAGAATGGTCTCTGGTATTAAGTACATACTAAAATATTAATTAATTAATCGAAGAACCATACTAATTGTCAGGAGCAATGTGATCTATGCAATGATCTGCCCTTGTGAAAACAAAATATGTAGGCAAAATATTGAGGATCGTACACATAAGGATTATTGAAAACTGGTCCAAAATCAAATCTGTACCAGTGTCTGCCTCACTAGTAGAAAATGTTCTACAATGGCAACACACCACTGAAGATGTTAAATGGTGGGTTATGTAAATAGTTCCATTTTCTGGGAGGGGTGGAAATCTGAAACAGAAATTGGCAGACAGAGGCCATATTGGATGGGCCACCCTAATTCATGTAACAACGGAGTAGATGACAAACCAGAATGGCATATGTTAAGGTGTACATGAAGGATGCGATTATCTTGTGTGCAGTAATGCGTACTATTTTACACTATTATGATGTGGGTGTATGATTTCTTCATATGTGTGCCCCTAAGTAGATTAAAACTTTTCCTGTTCCTTAAGATGAATAGGTTATGCCTGTAGCTGAATGTGAATGACATGCTATAAGGTTTACCAGATTAACAGTTAAAAGTCATGAGTCACATTATTTTGATTACAGAAATATTACCATCACATAGTGGTGTTACAGCTGATAGGAAATACCAGTTTGATGGCCAACAGGGAGATGTCACATGGTAAAGAGGAAACACCATTGTGTGTGGATGATTGAACATGGAATGTTTGATGGCATATTACAGTAATCATTTGGCTGTATATGTCAGCCCTATTTTTGAATAGAGATAGACTACAATAACACCTGGCAGAATACATTTTCTATGGTAAGCTGCTTTGAAAATGGGGCAAAGAAACACAACCCTGGTAATGGTTAGGTGCAGATGAGGGGACGTGTAGAGCATGCTCTTAACATGGCACGCCTTGATATCACAGAATGACTAAATACATGTATTTAATTTTTATTTTATTGTATTGCTTATAGCACAAACCTAGCTCAAGGGCAACAGTGTGCTTTAGAACAGGATTGTGCTTGTCATGTTAAACAGTAATGCAGTACTGTTGGTGGAGGGTGAGAAGGACTTTTATGCATCCAGCAAGTATTGTTGGAATCTCGGGAATAGTGAAATCAGCAACAGAGTACGTGTGGTGACTGTCCATTTTGCAAGAAGAAAGGATCTAGGATTGTGTCATGGAACCTACATGAAAAAGGATGAAAGTTGGTTTAATCAGTGCATAATGTGATAGTTCCTACCTGATGGGCCTCAAGTGTAATGTTTGTTCATGTGGTTCATTTGGAATGTTGTTTATGAAAGATATTGTTACTGGTGTTGTGTCCCACCCCACCCCATGCCCCTGTTACTGTCTCTGTGATCACCCACCCACCCCATGCCCCTGTGATTGCCAATGATTCCCCCCACCGACCCATACCCCTGTGAGTGTCTCTGTGTTCCCCCATCCCCATGCTTCTGTTACTGTCTCTGTGTCCCCCAACCCACCCCCATGCCCGCGTTACTGCCTCTGTGTTTCCCCCTCCTACCCCCATACCCCATTACGGACTCTGTGTTCCCCCGCCCACCCCCATTCCCCTGTGAGTTTCACTAAGTCCCCAACCCCCCAGCTTGTCCCCATTACTGGCATTGTGTCCCTCCCACCCCCATGCCTGTGTTACTGCCTCTGTGTCCCCCACCTGCCCCCATGCCCCCATTACTGGCATTGTGTAAACCCACCCACCCCAATGCCCCCGTTATTGTCTCTGTGTTCCCCCCACCCACCCTCATTCCCCCGTTACTGTCTCTGTGTTTTCCCACCCACCCCTATGCCCCTGTGAGTGTCGCTGAGTCCCCCACCCACCCCCTTGCACCCATTACTGGCTATGTGCCCCCCACCACCATACCCCCATTACTGTCTTTGTGTTCCCCCCACCCACATGCCCCTGCCTGTCGCTTTTCTTGCCCTGCCCCTCTTCCTTGCCTCTCTTCCCTCCTTTCATACTCTTTCCCCTGCTCCCCCTCCTCCTGCTTATCTCCGGCACTACCTCAATTGTTGTCAGGCTTATCTTTCGCAGCCTCCTGCCCTCTCCTCCTCTTTTTCCCTCCCATTGTCTAAAGGGAATACTAATCCTTTAGAATGACATTTGTCTTGTTATATTCTAGCACTACCCAAATTGCCGTCAGGCATAGTAGTAATCGTAGCCACCTGCCTATCACAGCCACCTGCCCTCTTCTCCCCACCTCTCCATTTTATGTCCTTCAGCACTTACTCTTATCATTTGTACTGTGACCCTTGATAGTAGCTTGTCCGTCTCAACCCCTTCCATCCTCACCTTCCTCCCACTGCCCCCAGCACTATTCTGAATCGTTGTCTGACCTATTATAGTTGCTTGTTTTTTTTCCTCTCCGTCTCTCTCACTCGACACCCCCCCTCCTCTTGTATACTCATGCACTACATTAATTGTCATCAGGCATATTAATGTTACTGCTAGTTTGTCTCATTTTCCCTTCCCCTCTTTTCGTAAATTTTTCCTCTCACTTGCACTATCTGAAATGTCGCTTGGCTGATTATGATAGTTATTTTCTCACATTCTGAATAGTTTCAAGGACTTGTACGAATGTAACTGTTTCGCTCATGCTCCCTCCCTCGTTGAAGTGCTTTGAAACACATTTTGTAGAGGCTCTACAAATAAACAATCAATTCAATTCAATTCATCAAAACAAGAACACACCCACCGACACACCCCTAAAAGATGAGACATGACCACTGACACACCCACAAAAAATAGAGACACCTGTAGAAACGCCCATATAACATGGCCTGGAGAGACAGGAAGGAGGCAGAAAGCACAGCACCAACACATGCAACTTACAAGTCTGATTTCATGAATCAGGCATTATGCCATGGAATAGCAGAAGATCCGCAAAATTACATCAATGCCAGGACTATTCTCACCATGTCAACATGCCCAATGTAGGGCAGGGTAGACACAGCACCTGCAGGCCATACACAATGCACAATGATGCACACACATTCCATCACATACCAAGACACAAATACAAGAAATGCACCCAACGACATGACCAGACATGTGACCCCATCTCGGGTTCAGAAGAGCTCTTAAGACCATCCTGTTCTAATTTTTCTTCCTGGCCACCTTTTGTGGGATTAGCTCTCTCTCCCCAGCGCCATGATGCCTCACCGACCGTGCGCTCAATAAGTTCAACTAACATAACATACCTCTTGGCCCTACAACCATCTAACGAGGTGCACACCAGAATAAAGTTGCAGCCCTGAAAATATAGTGGTCACAACACCTGCTCACACATTCAACCAATGCAGTACACATAGATTACTCTACAAAACAGAATGTATTTATTTTATTTGTAACGTTCCAAATACCCACAAGCCTCAGGCCGCAAGTAGAGACTCCAGACAAATGTCATCATTGGACATCAATGGCACACACATCCCAATCAGCTTCAAATGTCTCCACCTCTGATAATCAATAAATACCTTCACAACAGTGGCCCAAATCTCTGCAGTGGTCGTGCTGTTCAGCAAGATGGAGGCTGTGAAGGAGCAACGTTGCAAAATGAACTTCATCGAATGTGAGGTGGACATGATGGTGGAGTTCATCCACAGCCACCGGGCCCGCATGCTCCAGATGCCTGGACATTGCACCACACAGAGCCAGTGGCATGCACACTGGCTCCAAACTCACGGATCAATTCATGCGCTGGGGGAAATCAAGGAAAAGTGGTTGGACAAGAAGCACTGAGTCAAGCTCAAATGCACAAAGTCCAATGCTGCCCTTACTCTTGGAGGAGACCCACTAAACACAAGGTTGTATCTGACATCCAGGGAAGAGAATATCCTGAGCGTGATCCCAGAGGAGGTGTGCATTGCCTTATGAGGCACAGCGACAGGCACAAACCTCTGTGGTAAGTGTTTCACCTTTGCACAACACTAACATCCTGGTCTCTGCACCCCACGCAACACCTTAAACATGACAACAACTGGCTAAAAGGGAACACAACAGGTACACACGTATCCTGTGACTCATACTCATACCCAATGCAAGTACACTACGTCTTTCTATGGTGTCAAGGACACTATACAGTGTATATACTACATATGGCCCTGGACGCAGATGTCCACAGAGCACCGACACACAAGTTGGCATCATTCACGGATGACAACCAACACTGGAACCTGTATCTCCAAAATCCACAATACGCATGCACACAAACCAGTCATATGGACATCTCAGATACACCAAAAGGGAGCATACCAACACGCCACATGTGGTACTTGTGCACTGCCAACAAGCAACATATCAGACACCACCCCTACATGAGCACCCACACCATCAATTAAACTGTGCCACACACGTCCCACATCCCTACATGCTAAATAACCATCCCATGACCTCCTACACTTGATCTCCCTGACTCTGGACGAAGAAGAGGAAGAGGAGGGGAACCTCCACCCACAAAGCACCTACAGAGAACTCCAATTGGAAGGGAACCCTGTCTCACTTCCAGCCATTATATATCCTACCATGTAGTCTGCACATACCACCAGGGCACACCCTGCACCACAGGACAACTCTTGGGAGGCAAAACCCAACTTCACCCAACAGGAGGTAGAGATCTCGAGGGCAGAGGTGCAGGAGCGTGTCCTGAGCGAATGTGGTGAAGCTGTGAATCCACAGAGCTCCCATTATGATCCTGCATTGATGCTGTGAATTAGTGGTTTTAGACGATTGCAGGCATATCCAAGAACAGAAACCTGAAGAGTATACCTTTACCCTGCTGTGCATCGTTACGCCAGTGAAAAACAGACCGTGGGCTGGAGGAAAGATGGTGGCCCCGGCTACGATGCAGTGATGAGGAGGAGGTGGTGCGGTGGCACATCCGCACTGTGATAGCACCATGCCATGGTTGGAGCAGAGGCATACACTGCTGTGTGATCCCTGTTGAGAGCTTCTTGTATTTCAGGACAGCTTGCCGCCAGGACTGTGTACTCGATCATACCGAGCTCTGGCTCTGAATAGATGTGCTTGGTGAACTATGGTATCAGCGGCTTGACACTCATTGCTGGAACCTTGTTGGTACACTGTGGGGACCGGAGTGAGGAGTGGACTCCTGCCTGTTGAGGACTGCTTCAGGCGATGTTGGCTATACACTAGAAGCTCAACCATCAGGTTTTTTGCTGCCTGTAGGGGATTGGCGCGAACATTTGAAGTGAAACCATGGCCCGTCTGCTGGATGCCTGCAGCCTGGAGGTACATCTGCAGTGCGCAGGGATGAGGGACGGCTAACTGCAACCTGAAGACCAGTTGTACGGATAGCGACCCTGGCGGGGGATTACATTGACACAACTGTGCTGCAGACTCATGCGAGGAGTGTTTTGGGTCCTCCCCCGCATGTGAGCTTACCGTCACCCAACAGAGGCCCCGACTGTGCCCCAGGAAATGTTACTACTGTGCTGAACCCCGGCTGTGGTTATACGAGTGTCACAGAGAAAATCTTATCTCCCCAGTACCCGGCTGGTGAAGGACGTAGGGGGAGACCTTGTGGATAGAGAGACAAATATAACATAATTGGCAGGCACGCTAATCCTTGACACCTGCACTATGCTGAGGACTTGTACAGTTAGCAGGGGACTGGAGCACTTGCTTTCAGCTTGGTGTGATGGTTGGACCCCCAGATATGCACATGCTGTGCAACTGGAGTGAGGTTGACATCATCCCTGTGATCAAAGTGAGGCGACACATTCAGATTGGTGGCTACGGTCTGGCTAGAGATGGGTGCAGCTATTCGTCCAGACGAGAAGGCAAACTTTTGGTAAACAGTGGTGCTCAAACATAAGAGCCACCACGGACCCCTCCTTCATTTACTGCCAAAGGTGGACACACAGAAACAAGTTGGGGAACTGCTGATGCGGCTGTGCTAGTAGGTGGTTGGCCTTTCTGGACCTTTGGATATTGAGGTTTTGAGATTTGACCCAAACAGCTTGCCTGATGCCTAGTGATGTGGATGCACTCGTGCCTCCACTAGGAAGAAAATCTGGTGATGGACATAGAGTTCCTTGACTCTGCTCTGTTGATGCCTGTGGCGTAGCGTCCCGTGATAGAAGGAAGGGAGTGTGGCACTATGGTGGGGCAAGTACCCTACTGCTACGTCAGTGAGAGGAACCCCACCTGACCTATGGTCTTGCATTGTGAACCAGCAATCGGTTTACTACATTGACTAAGACACAATAGTCCTGCGAGACTTGTCCTTCCTGGTTGCTCTGCTCACCCTGGTGGGCTGAGGAGAGTGCACACAATGGTCCTAACGTAGACTGGAGAATGAAATTGGCGCCCCCCCATTCTTGGCTGCTGCGGAGATCCCTGCTGCTGCATGTGGATGGCTGGCCTGGTACACTGAGACGCAAGTGAATAACAACTCCACAGTGTTATCTGGGGCATAGGCCCACTTCTCTGCTGCCCAGTGTGCGCTTGGATCTCCACTGGGACCTGAGTTTGCGTCTGCTTTGGCATCTACCTGGAATAATGTCCCAGACCAAGGATAAGGGCAAAACCATGATCATGGTCTCATTTGCTAATACATGCAAGCCCTGTTAGCTTGCACAGAGTGCACCTGCGCCGCAGATGGAGGTGCGTGCTCTGACACGGGCTCCCAGGAAGACCTGGTACTGGCTGCAATAGCTGTGTTGAGGTCCTCCTTGGAGATGAAAATAGATGAAGTTAAAGTGGACGTTCAGTCGCTGCAACAGTATGTCTGACAGCTAGCTGAGACAGTTACGATGGCTGAGATGGAGCTGAATGAAACTGCAGGGTGAAGGTGCTGATGGGAGGGGCCGACGGAACAATGTACGGCTGCTTGGGCTCCCGGAGGGCTTGGCGGGCTTGGACCCCACTCAATATGTTGAGAACTTACTACTGCAGGAAATAGGGCCCGGGAACCTATCAGAAGGAATTTGCGGTTGAGCACGCTCACCGCCCGTTACAGAAGAGACCCCCACTGGGATCACATCCCAGACCTGTCATTGTGAAGATTTTGAACTTCTGAGATAGAGAGTGATACTGAAACACTCCAGGGAAAGTTGTGAAATCCAGAGGGCAACTCTAAAATCGCCATCTATCCAGACTACACGCCGGCAGTCCAGAGGGCAAGGAACTCCTTTGCGCCGGTCAAGGCGAGACCTAGGGACCTAAATGTGAAATACATGCTCATATACTCTGCCAGGCTCAAAATCATCCACAAGGGAAGGGAACACTTTCTTGAGACACTAGCAGCTGCTAACATGTGGCTGGAGCACTACAATTTGGCCAGTGGGGATGAACCTAACAGTTGATCTGGCAGGCGCCGTTACTGAGGTGGGCTGCATGATCTGGGAGGTTGTGACACCCCGGCACCCCTTGGAATGTTAATTGAGGTTGAGAAATATGTGGGTTACAGCTGGGTGTGGTGGTTCACAGCTACACCCTGGTGGTTGTTCCCTGGGATGGCGCACCTGGTATATCTGATTATAGGTTCTTGTTGACCCGTATGTGAATATGCAACGTTTGTACCCGCCTCAATAAATGGCTATGTATACAATGGGAGCGACATCTGACCACCCACCACTGGCCCTATTGGAATGCTCCACGCATAGGCTGGTTGCTGGCTTGTTGCTGGCTCCCATTACCCAACACACAATGGCCTGGATAGACCTTGGTGGTATGGGTGCGCCTGAACACTGTACTCATCGTGCAGTAGCTGGGCGAATTTGTATTGTTTGGTTTGTTATGTTGCTGGTTCTACGTTCTCCATGCATTTCGGTTCGCAGAATGCACATAATGTAAGGATGGTTGGGTGGAAACTGGGTGAAAGGATGCTATGGGCGGATATATGCTCAGGGATCTGGCAGGGAAAGGTGGAGGGTACTGTTGAGTCTTTATACAGTCTGGTTTCTGAATACTTCTACTATGACCCCGATTAAAGGTATGACCTGGTACGTGCATGGAAATAGGGTGAAATCTATTCTGACCCATAAGAAGATATAAATTGCCTTGCTTCAAGAGACCCACCTGATGGCCGAAGATCTGGAAGGGGTCAACGAGCGCTGGGGGGAAGGGATATGGGGCGGCATACTTTAAGTATGCTAGAGGGGTGTTCACATGGATAAATGCCACTTTGCCGTTCCAGTTACTTGAGATGGACGCAGATAGGGAAGGGAGGTATCTCATCCTGCAGGGTTACTTGACAAGGTTGAGGTCTGCATAGTTAACTATTTTTCCGAAACCATGGTATCCCATTTCACATTTGCACACTCTCTGCTGGGGTTGCACATCACCGGGAGTGCTTCTTCCTATGGGGTGGTGATTTTAATTTTACTAGATACCCTGTGCTTGACAGATCCACCCCTCCCTCCCAGGAGGTCCATCATTAGCGTCTGCTGCACTTGATGTGGCACTGACCAACTTGGACTTAGCAGATGTCTGGAGAGAGCTGAACCCTGAGTGTAGGGGCTATTCCTTCTATTCTTCACTGCATACCCTGTACACCAGGATAGATTACATTTTTGTTGGGCGGCGCCAAATGGCTGACATATGTGAGGCTGAATACCTCGGTCGAACAGTATCAGATCACTCTCCACTGGTAGTTGCATGGAATTTAAGGAGCCCGAGGCCCCCATCCCAATGTGGCGAATGCCAGCGGATGCCCTGACTGACCACATTTTTAGGGATAAGTTACAGATGACACTGGCTGAATTTCTAGAGCATAATGTGGGCAGTGTTGAGGAGTGGGGTACGGTGTGGGAAGCCCTGAAGCTGGTGGTCAGGGGGGATATTATAGCTAGTGCTGGGGCAATCCAAGGCCAAGATGGCTGCTGGATTTTCATCTCTGGGCATCAGCCCTATCCCATTGCTGCAGGCCTGATCCGATTGGCCCTGCACACTGCCTTAAACCAATCAAATTTGCCAGCAGGCGAACGCTGGCACGCCCCTAAGGCCGACCACAAGGCTTCCTGTCCGGAGCCTGTTCTCATGTGAAGCAAGGAGCCAGGAGGCTCAGGACCCCCTCCCTACTGCTGGAGCAGTGCTGACTGCAGCCCAGGTGAGGCGAGGAAGAAGCCCACTATTCTACAGACCCTCGCAGCCCGTTGTGCACCCTGCCGCCACAAGCATATTTAAAATATGCACTGAAATATATATTTTATACGGAGCTACACCGTGTGGCCCCAACGCAGCACCTACAATTGCTGACGAGCATTTCCAGCATTTTCACTCAGCCACCATTAGCCTCGAGGAGGCTGTGCCATGGACAAGATGGCCGCTGGATTTTCGTCGCTGGGCATCAGCCCTATCCCATTGCTGCAGGCCTGATCCGATTGGCCCTGCACACTGCCTTAAACCAATCAAACTCGCCGGCAGGCGAACGCCGGCACGCCCTTAAGGCCGACCACTAGGCTTCCTGTCCGTAGCCTGTCGGGAGCCGAAGGAGCCAGGAGCCACAAACGCGGCCCGTTTCTTCACTCACTGTCCGCTTTGGACCTTAGCGGGTAAGTGCCCTACTGTGCTTAGCCCATCACCTATATGCAACAGAGCAAGGTGCAGACGCACTCAAGCCGCACGTGAGACCCGCAAGCTTCACCACCTGACATTTTCCCAGAGTTACACAGTCATTGTCCCTTGCCAGCATTGCATGTTGTACCGCACTGCCTTGCCTGGTTTGCGCATCCACTTCTGCGTATTCATATTAAAACTATACGCAGGTTACATGTACTCGAATCACTATACGGCAGCCTTAACGCCATAATTGAATCTAGGTGCTACATCAATTATGCATTGTAGCTACTCTGTTTTAGACCTCAGTGCCAACTCCCAATTTAGGTGTGCTATTACTAGTACTACAGCTGATTCCAGGTGTTATACCATTTAGGCATTTGAAATGCCTGTCTCAGACCCGAATGCTAGACTAGAACCGGGGCATATTACCTATGCACTGTTACTGCTGTGTCTCTGACCTTAGTGCTAACTCTGAATCTAGGTGTGTTCTTACCTATGCATTTCAACTGCTGTGTCGCTGACCTTAGTGCTAACTCTGAATCTAGGTGTGATTTTACCTATGCATTTCAACTGCTGTGTTGCTGACCTTAGTGCTAACTCTGAATCCAGGTGTGATTTTATCTATGCATTTCAACTGATGTGTTGCTGACCTTAGTGCTAACTCTGAATCTAGGTGTGATTTTACCTATGCATTTCAACTGCTGTGTTGCTGACCTCAGTGCTAACTTTGAATCCAGGTGTGATTCTACCTATGCACCTTAACTGCTGTGTCTCTGACCCTTGTGCATTTCAACTGCTGTGGCTCAGACCCTAGTGCGAATCTCGATTCCAGGTGACACACCGTACATAGTAGTACTCTAGCGTGGCATTTAGCCTACTCTGTCCTATACCACTGTATGGTCACTGTATTCTGCCACTGGCCCAATATTCGATCACTGTGTACCTTAACCCAATCTGCCCAGTATCTAGTATGCACTTAGTCTACTCTCCCAACACCTAGCCCACTTTGCCAAATACCTAGCTGAATGCTGGCCATTATTTGTTTGATGCAGGAAACATCTAACCCCAGATTGAATAGTAAATACATTATGTACTCTTACCTGCCCAACCCAGCCAGTCGATCATTACTAACCAATCTGATAGTTATACTTAGTACTATTGTATACATCACCATGCCTACAACCCTGCCCCTAGAGGGCCCAGATGCCTATACACAACTCATCTCCAAATCCCATTGTAATATTGCACAGAGAAACTACAGACTCCGGGCACGCCTATCCAAAATATTTGAACCTATCAATAAATATAACATTAATTTGGGTCACCTTCAACCTAAACTAATCCCACCTATAGAAACTACTGCTCCTCCCAGCAACAAACCTTATCCTAAAAGAAATAAGCCATCTGCCAACCCGCCTCCCACGGTACGGCTGGAGCCTGACCTAAAAGCTGCCTTAATCAATGCCAGATCATTAGTCGCTCAAGCTACAGACATAGCAGACGTGATCCTAGAAAATTATCTTGACTTCATCACCATTACTGAATCATGGCTCCACGAAGCAGCAGGCCCTGCACTAACCTTAGCAGTCCCTGACAACAATACCATCCTTAGAGCTGACAGACTAGACGCATAAGGTGGAGGAATAGCGATTATCGCCAAAACCAGTCTCTCCATGAGAATCATCTCCACACCCAACCTTAATTCCTGCGAGTCCCTCTCAATCAAACTACCTACTGCCAACTCTCAAACACTAAATATTCACCTCCTCTACAGAGCCCCAGGCCCCACCAGTACCTTCAATGAAGATATTACCACTATTATCTCTGAGAAATTAAAAAATTCTTCACAAACCCTTGTGCTAGGAGATTTTAACCTAGAGTACAATGATATCAATGACCACTGCCGTAGCCAATACCCTAAAAGACAAGCCACTGCCGTAGCCAATACCCTAAAAGAACTAGGCTTCACGCAGAAGGTGAAGGAATCTACCCATACCAAAGGGAGAACTCTGGACTGGATTGCCAGCCACAATTGCAACCTATCCATCACAACTACTGCCCCCCAAATTTGGACAGACCACCACCTAATCTCCTTTACAATTAACACCAAAAGACCTATAACTCCACTACCCTCGCCACAGCCACATTAACCAGAAACAAGAAAAATATCACGGCGGATAAAATTCTGCCACATATCCTACCCAAACTTAACCATCTACCTGACTATGCTGATCCAGGCCTTCTAGTGGAGGGATTCAATAATGCTATGACCCTCGTTCTCGACAGCATTGCCCCGCTCAAACTTAGGAATAGCAAACCAAAAAAGCACCTGAACTCTTGGTTCACACCCCACCTAAAAAACGTAAGACTTCAGAAAAGAAAATATGAAACAGTATGGAACCTACATCCTATTGCGGAAAACAAAACCAATCTAATAAACATCTCAACGCTATACAAAAAGGATATCATCCTGGCCGAACAAAAAACCTACAATAACAGGATTACCCAAGCCAATTCCAGTATGAAGGAGCTCTTCTCCATCCTAAAAGAACTGGAAACTCCTATCGTAGCACAGGATGACTCCATCAAAGATAAAACCTGGTGCACAGACATATAATTGGCATTAACCAACAAAGTGTCTAACCTCCAAACTAAAATCGCTCTAAAGAAAGCCTCACTACCAGCCCAAAACTCGACTCCCTCGAACAAAACTACCATATCCATACCTAAAGAAACCACCCTAATCAATTTCTCTAAGGTCTCAGTGATTGAGGTAGAGAAAACTATTCTGAGCTTTAAACCCTCCAATTGCAAAGGTGACCAATGTCCAGCACAACTGATCAAGGACGCTGCTAGAGATCTAGCTCCCTTCATCACAAAACTTATCAATGCCTTCTTTACTATGGGTACCATTCCACGTAACATAAAAGAATCCTGGGTACTCCCCCTTCTGAAAAAACAAACACTGGACCCCAACATTCCTACAAACTACAGCCCCATCACCACGGTGCCTTTCTTACTAAAAATACTAGATAAGGTAGCCTATACCCAAATTCAGAACTTCCTTGAGGCGAACCAGCTCCTTGGCGTCCGCCAATCTGGTTTCTGACCTCAACATGGTACAGAGACTGCCCTTATCGACTTAAAGGCCCAAATTGACACACTCAGAGACGAGGGCAAATTAGCCCTCCTCCTCCTACTAGACCTCTCAGCCGCCTTTGACCTGGTGGACCATAGAGTCCTGTGCAACCACTTGGACTCTGCGGCCCACTTCTCAGGGGAGGCCATAGCCTAGATACAGTCATTCCTTAGTGACAGGACTATGAGAGTGTTCTCCCCCTCAGCGGCAGCAGACCCAATACCCATCATCTGTGGAGTAACCGAGGGATCCTGTGTCTCGCCAACACTTTACAATATTTTCACAAAGCCACTCTTTGACGATCTTGACAATCTGGGTGTCACCTACACCAACTACGCAGACGATACCCAGATTCTCCTACCACTTACTGGGGATTATGTGAATAGAATCTATAGCATCGTGCAGGCATGGATGGCCAACCACGGCCTATGCTTAAACGATGACAAAACAGAGCTCATCACCATGGGCACGGCAGCTCGCATTTCTAAACTTAACCAAAACTACTCAGCATTCATCATCGATGGGAACCCTATTAGGGTCGCCAAAGAAGTAAAAACCTTAGGTTTTTACCTTGACTCGACCCTCTCCCTTACCAAACAGGTGAACTCACTGGCCTCATCCACGGCCTATACATGTAAATTAATACGAGCCGGGAAACCTGTCTTATCAGCCGACAGCTGTCTTATTCTAGCCAGAGCCCTCATCCTATCAAAGTTAGATTATTGTAATTCCCTTTACATAGGGTCTACCAAACAAATAATCAACAGAATACAAGTGCTCCAAAATAATGCACTTAGAGCGGCCCTAAGCATTCCCAGAAGAGCAGATATCTTCGAAATAAAACGGAAATACAAATGGCTATCTACCCAAGAAAAAATCAACCTCAAAGCTGCATCCCTCATCCATAAATGCCTAAATAATAAAGCCCCCCGCTACCTAACAGAACGATTAAACAGAAAAAACCCTCCTAGACCCACTAGAACAGTTAGCCCCAAAGGCTCCTAGTGCCCAAATTCAAACTTACCACCATCGGAGGTTCAAGCTTCCCAGTTAAGGCAGCAAAATTGTGGAATTCCCTGCCCCATGCACTTAGATCTGACCAAACGTTCAACAAATTCAGACATAACACAATAAAATGGCTCACTGAGAATACTATGTAACATGCACTTGCCCATGCACCCACCACATGTCGGTACCTGATGGGGTCTAACTGGCTCCTTGCTGCTACTCTGTAAAGTTAGCTCTATGATGACTGTTTGGCTACACATCGTCTGTACTTGTTAATGTCTCACCCTGTGGTGCCATGTTCTGTAAATGTATAACTTCTGTAAATGTGTAAATTCTGTAACTAAGTTGTAAACCTACTTGTTCTCATGCGCCCTGCTACCTCAGGGTCCGGTGCGCACAACACATAAATAAACAAACAAACAAACAAACAAACATTGCGGGCATAATTGGAAACCCTGGGGGATGAAATTCGAGACCTGGAGCCCCGGAGTGCGGGACTGCAGTTAAGCCACGAGGGGTTGGCCAAAACCCAGTACCGCTGCCTTGAGGCGTGGGAAAGGTTATCTAAATTCGACTACGTTAAAAGATCCACCAGAGCAGATGCAGAGGGAGATAGGCCGGCTAGGCTCCTATCATGGCTCGTTAGACGGGAACACCCTAGACACTTGACCACCGCGCTGAGGGGGGAGAATGGTGACATGTGCCAGACACAAATTGAAATCAACAATATTTTCTTCAAGTATTATTCCCAATTATAAAGTCATGAGGAATGGGTTCCCCCAGAAGATATGTTGGATGCCCTCTCACTAATGGTGCTCCCCAAGCTAGATGACACACAACAGGCCACATTAGACCAGCCCATCACGGTTGATGAAGTGTGTGATGCAATTGCATCACTCGCTACAAGTAAAACACTGGACAGACTTCCACCTGAATTTTATAAAACTTATAATTCAACACTGGCTCCCATGTTGCTCAGGGTCTTTGAGGAAGCTTACTCCAAAGCACACTAGCGACAAGTATGCAAGAAACCTTGGTGGTCCCGGTACCTAAACCAGGGAAGCCCACTGATAGATGCAAATCGTACTGACCTCTGGCCATGCTCAATTATGACATGAAAATACTGACAACGATATTGGCATGGTGGCACCGCAGAGTAATTGCGGGTCTAATACATTGCGACCAGACTGGTTTTGCCGCAGCACTGCCCTGAATCTGCGCCGAATGCAACATATTATTGCACAGACCATTGAATGCCCGGAACAGTGCGTGGTGGTATCACTAGATGCAATCATCGTTTTTGATTAACTTTATTGGGAATGGCTGTTTGTAGTACTGCAGGGGTTCAGGTTTGGTGAGCAGTTTATATGATGGGTAAAGATCTTGTATGCATTGCCTACTGCCAGGGTCAAGTCTGGGAGGCATGTGTCAGACGCATGGGACATTCAAAGGGGGACACGCCAAGGATGCCCGCTATCACCCATGTTGTATGTACTGGCGTTGGAGCCCCTAGCAGTCTACCTGCACCAAGAACTCTTACAGGAGGGCATTTGGGTTGGTGGTTTCAGACACTTACTGCCTGATTCATGGAATTATTTGCATCAAAAACACAGATTTGCGCGCCTTTCTACCCGAAAATCCCCATACTTCAAACAGGGATTTTCGGGCATAAAGGCACGCAAATCTGCATTTTTCACGCAAATAATTCCATGAATCAGGCTGTTAATATCATTGCATACAGGACCTCGGAGGTGCAAGAGCCCTCAGCACTGCAGGAGCAGTGGCCCAGCCTTTCTGCCTTGTATACCTGGACAAAGGTAGGCACCCTGCCTGATTTGCAGCCCCTCGCTGAGTGAAAGTCCCTCATGACCAACTTGCACAGAAACCACGTGAAACACCTTCACAATTGAATGCGATCCTGAGAAAATGCCTTTCAGCCATTGATTCGAGCTGTAAAGCGTGATTTGAGCTTTATTTTCAAACCACCATTGGAACACACAAGGTGTTCCTGATCCAAAATGACCACCGGCCTACTCACTGCTTCTTCACTGACCACATGACCTGCACATGTGATTCTATTGGCCAGTTTCACCTATTCAGGGCCAATCATGCACCGGAAGGAGAATGCCGGCCCTCAGACTAAGGATCCTCACAACAAGGATCTTTGCCTGTCTGGAGCCTGTCTTGAAGCATCAGAGGCCAGGGCCTGGAACCCTGTCCGTTCATCCCCAGCCTTTTGTTTGTCTGCACATACTCCGGTAAGCTGCCTGCTCCTTTACAAACTCCTGAAAACGACATCTAGCGTGATACGCTATCCATCTCAACAGCCGCATCATAGAACCTCTGTGCAGTAGGCACACCACTGCCCTGCCCGCACTGTGCATACCGCTATGTCAGCAGCCACTACTTTGGCCTAACACTATGTTCCTGCCTATGGCACTGTATGCACCTGAAACTGTCACTGGCTAGTATAAAGCGCCATTTGACATACAACTGCCAACTATTCACATTCAACGGGATTAATCAGTGATTGCCTCATGATATGCATACTGCATTACGCCCCTCCCTACCTGGCACCCTTATGCTCTACGTTCCAAACGCCGCCCTAGCATCAACTGCTTAACTGAATATCCCATTCCTAACTGCTCACTGTGACCTGCCAAAACAACTGAATTAGCCTATTTCTATTTCTGCGTACTGTGAACTGCCCCACTGTTGCCTCAAATGACTGTCTCGTTCAATATTAATTGCTGCAGTTTCCTTGCACGCTCAAAGTAATTCTAGACCAAGTAGCCAAAAACCGACCGTCGCACTACCTCTACATCTTATCTGCAGCTTCTAGCTGAACTCGCAACTTTAGCCCATTGTATTTAGAATGCTTAGAATGCCTCGATTTGCCATTGAATGCCTTTAACACATGCTGCCCCATTTAGACAGCTGTACTTTTGTACCCCTACTGCATAGACATTTGTTGATATCTATGATCTGGATTTGCCTAATTTCGAAATTGACAGCTATTGTAGCCATTTTGCATTTCCATTTTTGCCTGAACTTCGAAAACGGTCATTATTGTTGTCACTTTGCATTTCAACTTGCCTGAACTTCGAAAATTGACAGTTACTGTTGCCTCTTTGCATTTTGAACTTGCCTAAACCACGAAAATTGACCTTTATTGTTGCCATTTTGCATTTCAATCTTGCCTAAACTTCGAAAATTGACATTTCTTGTTGCCATCTGCAATCCAAACAAGCATAACTGAGAAAGTTAACCCTCATGATTCGTGCTAGTCAAGTGAAGAAAGTTGATCTATTTTGCTGCTATTCATGAACCAGCCCAATGGAGATTATTGACTCTGTGCTGCCACTTAGTAGCTACACCAGCCCAACTGCATAACCACTAGCCATATATTAGCTCATCCTGCCCTCTGTCGCATACCACTAGTATCGACCAACCCAACCACGACCAATAATGTTAACATTCCTAACCACTATAATGTTCCCATTTTGCATAATGCCCCATTCCGTGCCCTGCACAGGAGGACACTTCATCTTGTTAAATGAAGGCCTTGCGAGAATGGGCTGCCAGCGCCACCACCCTATTCCCTGCCCCAACCCATTTCTTCCATCCTTCCCCCCTTTACCCTCTAGAACTGCACACAATAATATCGCTAGTACCAATGTTACCAATCTAGATGCTCCAACTACTCCTATTCATAACTCAACACAATCCTCCCCTTGCAACAAGACCAACAATAAAATAATACCCTCCCTGGGGCTCACCAGACTTAACAGACTTAGAGCTAGAACCAGTTCTAACTATCAAGCACCTAGACCCACCGCAACCACATATGCCGTCACCACAATAGAAACCGTACCTACTAACAGCCCACTCAAAGACTTTTCCAAAAAACATACTAAACCACTTAATGATGACCAAAAACATTACTCAGGCTCCAAACCTAGTAATCACACCTCCCCTCGTCCTCTCCCCCACGATCAGAGGCGCACTTATCAATGTTCGATCACTCGGTGCTCACGCCATAGAAATCCATGACCACATCGTAGATCAACAACTCGACATACTAGTAGTCACCAAAACCTGGCTACACCCTGCCACAGGCTCTCTCCTAGCTATTGCCCTCTGCCTAGGGTATAGTATCCTTAGAACAGATAGGAACAACCTCCAAGGAGGTGGATTTGCCTTAATAGCCAGGACCACACTGCAATTCAGAGCCTGCCCACTGGAACAAGTACAGGGCTATGAACTTTTATTAGTCAAATTCTCATCCAACCCTAAAACCACCACCAACTTCCTAGTAGTATACAGATCACCCAATAAAACCAGCCACCCCAACCTAGATACCCCCTTACTGCTTACGCCCTTCATCAAGCCCAAGACTAAATGCATCATTCTAGGGGATATCAACTTAGGTTACAGTGACCCCCTTTACATGGACGCTGCCACCTTCCACACAGCCATGTCAGATATGAACTTTACTCAGTTGATTAATGAACCCACTCACTCCAAAGGCAGAACGCTAGACTGGATCCTCTCCCTCAACTCTCAAGTCACTATTGACTCCATCCTCCCCGTAGAATGGTCAGACCACTTTGTCATCAGCTTCACCTTGGAATATAAAAGCACAGACCCCACCAGCCCCAAGCCACCAGACACCTTTGAATCTAGAAACATCAAAAAACTCACAGCAGACAACCTCTCCCCCATACTGCATATGGCCCTAGCCAATGTTACCCTCAACACGAACCATCCCGACTACTTAGCAGACTGTTACCAACAAAGTCTCACCCGCACCATTGACTCACTCGCCCCTGTCACTACCAAAACTCGGAAACCAGACAAACGCGAATGCTTCTGGTTTGGCGAAGAACTAGTCTCACTCAGACATACTAAAAGATCGCTCGAGCACCTACATTGGAAAACTAACACCATTGAATCAGCAAAGGCTTTCAAAACAGCCAATAAAAAGTATAAATCAGCCTTAATCTCACATAAAGACAACACCTTAAACACTTGCATAACCAATGCCTACTCTGACAGTAAAGAACTGTCCACCATCCTCAGAGAGCTTGAGAACCCATGTGACAGTACCCTATAATGCCAGCAAAAATTGGTGCATCACAATACAAGGCGCATTAGCCTCTAAAATTATGCTGCTACAAACGAAAATCGACAGCCAAAAAACACTCCACGCTGAAAAAACACTTCCTAATATAGCCACCAACCCTGCCACTACTTCCGCCTGCACCCTTTTTCAATTCACCCAAGTCACTAATAAAGAAGTACTAGACACTATAATGAAACTCAAAGCTTCCAACTGCAAAGAAGACTAATTCCATTCCCATCTAGTCAAACTGTGCGCCCCTACCTTATCACCTGTCATCACCGAATTTGTGAATGCATCCTTCAGCTGAAACACAGTCGCTGCTAACATCAAAAAAGCCTAGGTAACACCCCTCCTTAAAAAAACGATCCTGCACCCTTCAATCCCACCAACTGCCGATCCATAACTACTGTCCCATTTCTACTGAAAATCATCGACAAAATAGCATACTCCCAAATTCAAAACCACTTAGAACACCATCAATTATTAGGGGACCGACAGTTAGGGTTCCGCCCTAACCATAGTACGGAAACAGCCCTACTCGACCTGGAGATCCAAATGGATGCAACTAGAGAATCAGGTAAACTCTGCCTACTAATGCTCCTAGACCTCTCAGCAGCTTTCGACTTGGTCAACCATCACAACCACCCTAAACAACAACTTCAACCTACCTAACAATGCCACAGATTGGATTAAATCCTTCCTTGCAGATAGGACCTCAAGAGTTGCCATTGGTAAGGAATCAGCAGATCCCATACCAGTCCCGATAGGCGTCCCTCAAGGTTCTTGTCTCTCCCCCACCCTCTACAACGCCTACACCAAGCTGCTTTTCGCAGCACTGGATGCTATGGGTGTCATCTACACCAATTTCGCAGATGACACTCAGATCCTTATCCCACTAACAGGTAACCACAAGCAAGACTCCTTGCGTATCAATAAAATCTACTCACTAATCCAAAACTGGATGGCTTACAGCAGCCTATGTCTCAATGATGACAAAACAGAGCTACTCATACTAGGATCATAATCCACAATCGCTTCCTTACAGCCTGTTTACTCATCGTTCATCACTGATGGCACCACAATCCCAGTACTTAACCAAGTGAAGACACTCAGGGTTTACCATGACGTGACACTAACCATGTCTAAGCAAGTAAACACCCTAGCCTGCTCCACCTCCTACACTGAAGGGGCCCCTGAGGGACCCTCGGATGTGGAAACAAGGCACAGTCACCACACACGAATAGATATGCCAGACACGAGGTTCTGTTCCCAAAATCTAGGGTTTATTTAATACAAAATAGTCCCAGTTGGCCAAGTGGTCCCACGCCCCACGACGTGTGTCTAACAGACCTCGGGGGACGCAAGAGAGTGCGAAACGTACATCAGTTACATATATACAAACGGAGCATTTTACAATCAGTAATGACACATTTGATGCCGCCCCCAATTCATTTCCCTTAAATTAGAGGCGATGATTGACCAACGTGACAGATATGACACCTTAGACCACCATATTTAGTAACAGTTTGCAATCTCCAATTTTACAGACACCATTCTTTGTTTGCGAGAACACAGCGTTTCTGTTTTTCATGGGCAAGCTGCACGTAGAGACTGGCACATACCAGGCCTCACTATCTCTAAGTTTCGATTCTCGCTCTAGAAGTCAGCCCGCTCTCCGGGGCCTCACTGGGCTCAGAAAGGGGGGCCGTAAAGAAGATCATAATTCAACTCTTTAAATGCTAGTTTCGTACATTGCTATTCTTTCAGGAGACTCGCTGGCATTCGTATACTGATTAAATGCCTTGCTCCCTGTATTCAAGGATACGTGAGGGAGGGAATCGCGGATTTCTTGTCTTGCTCTCCAGTGTAATGTTTCAACATGTTTCTTAGTCTTGGACCATTGAAGTGAAATAATATCTACAGCAAAGCAGTTTTACATGAGGCAAAGTGGCAACGTTAGAGAGAGCAGAGAGAGAAAACAAAATGGCGATTCTGGTCATCTTAAAATGGCTTCACTCTAGTTAAACTAATAGCTACGTAATAACTAATGAATATATATTCTTACACTGTAAATGAGGTGGTTGGTCTTCGGCCAACCAATTATCATTCATTTCCGAACCCTCAAGGGGTGCTTAGTTTTTCTGGACTGACAACACAGCCAAACTTATCTCTCTCAGCCGCAAATGCCTCACACCAGAAATTTGCGTCACACTTACAAGAGCGCTCATACTATCAAAGCTTGATTATTGTAACATCCTCTTCCTAGGCACATCCAGCACCAACCTATCCAAACTCAAACTCATGCAGAACAAAGCTCTCTGAGCTGCATTAGGAATAAAAAAAAACGATCATATCTCCAATATCAGGAGACAAAATCACTGGCTTCCCATCAAAGCCAGAATGCTCTTCAAAGCCCTTAGCATCTCCCATAAATCCATCACCAACAAAGCTCCTAAATACCTCCTCAACAAAGTTTCCAAGAAAACCCATACCAGACTCCTCAGATCGAACAACAGCGAAAACCTCGAAATCCCATGATACAAAAGAGAAAAAGCAGGGGGCAGTAGTTTCAAAGTACTTGCTCACAGGCACTGGAATGCCTTACCTATCAATATCAAGAATGAAACGTACTTCCCACAATTAAACAAAAATACTCAAAACATGGTTATTCAACCAGATCTAAGTTGCACCTAGATACCTAGTATCTCAGGCCAATTCCCCATTTTCACTGTATGTAAGTGTATATAAGTGTATATAAATGTATAAACGTATACCTGTATCTTCTGTCCTAATGCATTGCTGAACACTAAGATTGTATTTGCTTTTGTCTGTAACTACGCCGTGATACCTCAGGGTCTGGGCGTACAATAAATGTAATAAATAAATAAAATTGTATGCTGACGATGGCCTGTTGTATAGTGGGAAGCCACAACACAATTTGCCAATAGTCATGGAAGTATTGGACAACTTTGCCAAACTGTCTGGGATATCCTTTAACAGGGAAAAGTCTTGTCTTTTCCTGCTGGCAGGACTGTGCTTGGTTGAAGCTGATGCTTTACCGAAATTGGGGCTCCCATGTGAGGTGGATTTCTTTAGATACTTAGGTATAAATATCATGCACATGCTGGAAGAAATGCACACACGTAACACTGCTGGGGTAGTGAAAGGGCTGTGAAGGTCGATGCCCTTTTGGTCTTAGCTCCCACTCTCATTGATGGGTAGGGTTGCGATTATGAAAATTATTGTTCTGCCTAGATTTGTGTACTTCACCAATGTCCATCACTATATTAACATGTCTTTTTCTACTTACTGGACTCCTTGGTTAGGAGATTTTTGTGTGGCTCATCCCGCAATAGGATTTTCCTCGTTACACTGTGTCTGCCATACAAGGAGGGTGCTGTGCAGCTCCAGAATCTGGAATGTTATTTCTTGGTGGCACAACTCAGTTTTGTAACAAAATGGCTCTCAGATGTTGCCACGTCCAAGTCGCTACTGCTACAGCAGCTGGTGACCCACGCTCGCCTCAAAGATGTGCTTTGGCTACAGCTGAACTGCCTGAACTCTACGCCCTCATTGGTTAGCCTGGGCAGGAAGGTGTGGTCTAGAACGCTGAAGTTATTGAAGATTGACTCCTCTTACACGCCGGATGTACCGACAGCACAGAATGTATGTAGAAATAGGGAAGCTCTAGTGGCAGCATGACACTGGGAGGGTTGGGGAGTCTCTACTTGGGGCGATATGTTCGATAATGGCAAATTTAAAGAACTAGACACTGTAGTTGAGAAGTCTGGTCTGACCAGATGGCTGTTCTTGCGATATATCAGAATATTGGGGGTGGCTAAATGGAAATGGTCTGGGTGGCCTGAGGAACCGGTGGCAAATGTATTGCTATCTTTAATGTATTCCCTGGAGAACGGCTGGCAACCGGTGTCCAAACTGCATGGTTGTCTATCTGATAGGCCAAACCCCCAGAGCTCTAAGTTGAAACTGTGCTGGGAATCAGAGCAGGAGTGGGAATGCATTCTTAGGTTTCCCAGGGAGGTGTCTAGGAATGCCCGCTTCAAACTGATCCAAATAAATGTGCATCACCGCACATAAATGACACCCATTAAAGTGGCCAAATTTAATAAAGAGCAAACAGTCAACCTGTCCCTCGTGTTGTGGTGAGGGTGCCGATCTGGTTCACATGTTCTGGTGTTGTGTGAAGGTGCAGGGTTTCTGGGCAAGCATTGAACAAGCATGCAGGAAGGTCAGGGTTATGAGATATTCTTTGAGTCCAATGGAATTGCTTCTTGGCGCATACCTGATTAATAGCAAGCATGAACACATCACTAAGTTTATGGACTTGGCATGCGTTCTCACTAAGCACTGCATTGCAATGTCATGGAAGGCAGCTGAGAGACCGCAATATCTATGTTGGCACAGAGATTTTGAGACTTGGGCTGAGGCAGAGACCTGATTGTGGGCCACAGAGCCTAGATGTGACCTCGAACAGAGCTTATGAGTCCTGGAAGCTGTTAGTTTGGGATATGTTTCACCCCTCGGATGAAAAGTCACTGAGTACTCTGCCATACAATGTTGCATAGATAACTGAATTTTCTGCTCCCCTGCCCCCTCCCGCTTGCCCTAACTCCCTCAAATGTAGCAAGTGTTTGATTACGATGCCCCAAGTATATATGAGTGGAATGTTGCTGGCCCCCCTACCCCTGGCCCGACCATGCAACTGGTAACGAAAAAGACCTAGTTAACATGTATGGAGAACTGTTGTTTTGTTGTTTGACTTTGTTTGTTACTATGTTGGCAGATTGTCCTAGCTGCAAGCGCTAAGGTATACTTGCAACTAATGCACAATGGTTCTATGTACTACTGTATGCTTACAATTGCCAATAAACACATTTTAAAATAAATTCAGGGCAGAGGTGTTCAACAAGTATGTGCACCTCACAAGCCACAGCTTGCTGCACACTGAGGAAACAACACATGCCAAGTACTTGGCCAAGATACCAAGGTACCTCAGTCTGCTTTGGGTATACCAGAGCAATGCGAAGGAGACCAGGCAGGTTCCTGTCATAAACACATGGAACTTGATGGAGGCAGGGCAAGATGAGCCATCATGGCCTATGCTGCAGGCATGCATCAGCAGCCTGGAATTTAGGGTCCTACAGCGGATTGGCCTGGAGGACTATGAGAGGGCAATGCGCATCGGCAGACACCTGCATATGCCCAGTAGGGGTAGTGTGCCTTATTTGCCACTACATCATGTCAATTATAATCTTTTATGCCTTTCTTTACCCAGATGTGTGTGCTACATGCATGTTCACTGCACCCCAATGCATGATACCATTGGCTTGGTATCTGCATGTGATAATGTGCCTGGTGCCTGTTGCATGTGTAGACGTTATGTGGGCACCACATGTTTGTGCTGTCCATCCTTTGGTATGCACACTCTCTCATTTGACCCTTTCTCTTCTCTTGCTGCCTCCATTGCCAAAGATCCCATGGCACAGGGCAACAGCACTGTGTCAGAACTGCAACCCAAACAAAGGATGCCCACAAGGAGGGGAATAGCAGAGTTGGAGTTGCCAGAGTTGGAGACCCAGGTGAGGTATGAGGAGGCACAGGAGCTGCAAGCGACAGGGCATGCAGGACCATATAGCACTGAAGGGAATACTGTAGCTCTGTCTGCTGCAGCCAGCTCATGTGCCTCCTCCTGCTCCATCTGTCCCCCAACACTTGTCCATGTGTCCCCCAGCCAGCTGTATGTGGCCAGCTCCCCTACCTGCACTGTCTCATGCCATTGTTTCCCTGTGAGACCTGCCCCACCGCAGTTTGGGCCAGCATGAGTTGCTGATAGTGTACCCTTCCTTCTGCCTTGCCTTGGGGCAGATTTGTTCCATGCAACACCTGCATGGCAGGAGCCCACACTGCCCATTGTGCTACCCGGATCATCTGTCTGCAGCTTGGCATCCTATGAAGGCAATTGTGACTGCTCCAGTGACTGCTTCCACTGCACCTTCAGTGAACTGCCGGATGTCACCATGCCTCAGATCCCCACACCTGGAGGTGCCAGTGTGGACTTTCACCAACTGTTGCTGGGGTCCTTGCATGAGGTGGCACGGGAGGAGAGGGAAGCAGCGGAGAGAAAGTTGCAGGAACAGAGGGCATTGAGGCGGGAGGTTGCAGGGCTGAGAGCAGAGTCGTGGGTCGATAATAGAGAATTGAAGGTGATTAAAGGCACTGCCTGTGTCATCCAACAACATCTGTCACTGACACAGACAGCCCTGGAAGGAACTTATGGTGGCAACAGTAGAGACAGACACAAGTGATCACAGTTCAAGCGTGTTTATTGAACTTCAATCAGGTTTGAAAAACGCCTATCTAAACCTAAATCTAAAGATATGAGCAAGCTATGACCATTAAATAATAAAAATTCAGTTCTAGTGGTGTCTTGTCAAAATATAAGGGCATATACTAATAAACCTATTGCCAAACCTTACTTCTAAATGCACATATTGTGGGAAACAATGTTATGCAAAAGAAAAGTGTTCAAGAAATGATATGCCAGGATGATATTCAAGCCGTTGGCCTCCCTTCCCCACATTTTCAGCATGGGACAAGGCACACTCGAGCTTAGCACAGTCTCTGGCTTCTCTAGCTTGAGGATGCAGTTCAAATCTCAGTATCAGGGCATTCTATGTCAAAGTCTCTTTGCCATTCAAAAGTCTCTTACTTCAGAGGGCCTGATATTGTTGGAATTGTTATTGTGCATTTGTATAGTGCCTTATATACTATTACATTCAAAAGTTCCTTTCTCCTTTAGATTCTCATGCACAACATCTTGGGTGATTTTCGATTCACCCCGGGCCTCCCTTACTTTGGGCTCAGACCCACTTTAACACAAAGCTTTCATTCAATCTCCTTCGGTCGGGCTCGGACCAAATCCATACATTTTTTCCAAACTTGTTTTACTTTATCGAAATCAAAGACTTTGGACTGTGTGTGGTATTTAACTTGACCCGTCACAGGATCACTTTGATTCACACCTATTCAATTGATTTCCCTCCGTCGGGCTTGGATCAACTTCATTTACTTTTCAGTTTGGTACATTATAGAGACCTTCGATTGAGCACCCACGCAGTGCCGGACTATTCTATCAATGATATTGAAACTTGCTTTAAAGTTCAATCACTCATCAGCCGTTTAACTTCATTTGCGTCTCCTATCACACACATTTTAACAATGTTTGTTCCAGCGCTCGCCATACAATATTGCTGCTTGCAACCTTGGCAACAGGTCTCATATCCGTCTCCCCCACTCACCAGCTGTGTTGCTTTCACTGAAGCACCTTTGTTCTTAAATCCAAGGACAATACCACAGAGGCTGGATATTCTCCCCACCTTGATTAGTGATTTGGGAGGGCCCCAGGTACCTCCGACACACAATGCAGGCTTCTTTAGCTTGGTTTCCTGGTCTTACGCTATCTCTCGAGGTTTCATGAAAGCAACGGATCCTTGTCGAAAAGGTCAAGGGAACTTCTCTCCTTGCAATCCATTTCTGTTTCGCCGTCTTTCTCCTCTTGCTAAGCTGCCATCTTGGAACTGCTGCTTCCTCATGTCCTTTGCCTCGCTCATAGTGTACTCTTGTGTGCTGCCTTTTATCCGTGTGCAGAAGTGTATCCCCTGTGTGGCTAGGTAGGTTATGTATAGAGTGAAGAGTGTAGTCACTAAAAAAAGACTCAAGTTCAGAGTTCTTAGAAGTGGTTGGAGAGATGAAGTTAAAGTCACCTAGAAGAATGAGGGGATGTTTAGTGGAAAAAGAATCAAGGAGTTGCCCAAGATCAACAAAGAATGATCCAGTGGGACCAGGAGGGCGATAGATAGAGATGATATGAACTGAGTGAGGTAGAGCAATAGTAGAGATGGTCTATTCAAAAGAGATAGGAGAGGATTTTTCATTAGAGATGTGTGGGGCATTGAGGTGGGAAGAAAGTAGGTTTCCGACGCCTCCACCTCTGCCAGTCAATTGAGAAGAGTGAATGAAGGATAGTTTGGAATTGTATAGGGCTGCTAGAGTGTCAGATGTAGAAATCCAAGTTTCAGTGTTAGCAAGAAGGTCCATGGGAGGACAGCTGGAGTGAAATTAGTCTGTGATAAAGGAAGCTTTGTTGCACATTCCAGAGTGCAATATTCAGTTGATGAGGTAAGGAAGAGTAGAGCGGTTGAGTCTCAGAGGAATCTAGGTGTGGTAGATAGGTATTAGAGGAGGTATGGTTAGTTTGTCGGCTTTGTTTGTTGGAAGCTGGTGGAAGAGATGTGGAGAAGTGAACAGCACCTTAGTTAGTTTTGTTAGGTAGGGACGTCTCATAGCATGCAGAGAGATAGACTGCTATTGTTTTCTTTTAATGAACTATTCAGTGAAATGAATGATCAGAGTCTTAGTCATTCTTCTGATCCACCACAGATAGATGTCATCTGAAGTGGATGGGTGCGCTGCTGTTCTTCATCATGGAGGTGTTGGGATGCATATGAATACATCATCCATAGTTTTGGGTCCTCCCCTGCACCAGTACCACAACAGTGACAGATGTTACTCATTGAGACTGCCGTTCCACCATTATCGCCACAGGTACAGCAGGGTTTTGGGACAATATGAGCTGAAGATGGACAAAGCATTCAAAGTAACATTGTAACAATAGAAAAACATTCATTAAACACAAAGCAAACATGCACATCAGATGAAGAGCATGTACACTAGGTAATATATGCATTTTGAGATGAGGAAAATGAACATAGCACCCATAGACATGAAGAACACTAACATGACCAATGTATAAAACGAATGCAACATGAATGGCACACAAATATAGCTCATTAACACTGAAACAAGAGTGTAGTTGGGCAGCCATCTTATTAAAAATGGAAGCCACAGCACCCCTCTGAATGAGCACAGGCCTCAAAGCATCGGGAAAACTTAAAATGCTGAATCCACAGAAATAATTATCCAAGCAGAGTTCATGCAGTGGCTGGCAACATGTGCCAAGTTTAAAGTGAAATTAGGGAGGATCGGATTGACAGAAATAAGCCACGAGATAGGAATTCCCAAGGCGCAAGCAGTCTACTCCCAGATGTATTAAAGTCTTATAAGAGCACAACCAACCTTTGTTAGCCAGGTGCAGTACAGCAGTAAAACAAACGACTCTATGAAGAATCAAGAGTGTCCCCAGTGGCAATATTCCAGGTAAACTTAAGTTACATTTAGATGACTAGTAAGAAACACTGGCTCCCATCACCTAGGCAGGGTCTCTCCAACTACCTGACACTAGAATCTTTACCACAAGCATCCCCTCACTCACACTATAACATTCTCTCTTTGACACCCAACATTCTCTGTCTGTGTTTCTTTGTGTCTGTGATGGATGGTTAGACGGTGTGAGGAAAGGAGGTGTTGTATGATGTTCTCCTTGTTCCTTGATGTGTGGTGAGATTTGTAAAGAAGGGAGATGTCCTGTATAGTGCTTGGGCATGGATACATGAAGCTGGTGATGTCAAAGAGAATTGTGGGTGTAACAGTGAGAATGTTATGTTGTGAGTGAGGGAATGCTTGTAGTACAGGTTGTAGTGTCGGCAGTTGGAGAGCTCCTGTCTGGATGATCGGGGCCAGTGTTTCTTACTAGCCATCTAAATGTAACCTAAGCAAAACTGGAATAAAGTAACTTTCTGGAGCATACATACTGTGCCTGAGGATCCTTCTTTACTTCACCTGTGACAAGCTGGTCTTTCTAGGAGGCCAGGAAAAGAACATGGATGCAAGTAGTCATCAGTGATAAGTCTGCTGCGGGGGGTGCAGAGAAGAAGAGAAAGGAACCACTTCCCCCATCAAGTAAGTCCCAACAACAAGGGCCATTCTCTCTGACATTACCAGCTTCTTGCAATCATCCCCAAGCACTATAAAATAATAAGCATGTCGAGAGCAGCAGGCATTGAATACTTGTATGCTGTACCGGTTTGTTTCGATGTGGGATAAAGTTGGGTTTTGCTGTGTACTTTGTCCACTCTGTCATTAAGTCTGCTTTGGATTGACTCTGATTCCTCTGGGCCTATCTGGGAGTTGTCCATGTTGTCCATGCAGTGCACACTTCCTCTAATGTTTCATGCCAGGCAGAGCAGGTATGCAGTGTGCATTATCAATTTCATGTCACCACTTGCCTAGACTATCAGAGCACTCAATGCCAGCATCGTTGTGGCATCATTTGTTGATTGACGTGTGTGTTTGTATGCTTTGTCACTTACTGACTGAGATCGAGATTGCAGTTAGAGGGCGTTTTGTCATCAGTGCATCCCTGTGATTGTTATGTGTTCTCTTTTCTGTCCTACCTGGTGATGATCCTGTCGGTGAGTCCAGTCATGTTGACTCACACACTCCATATATGGAAATAATTAGGTGCAGGCCTTCAGACTTTGTACATGGTGGAATCAGGGCATATCCGTCTATGTGTTCTGTCACTTCAGCAAGCTGAGGTCCATAAGGTGGGTAGGATCCCATGAGGCCTAAGGATCTGCATATTTTCGTCTTTTGCTGAGGATGATAAAACTGCACTCAATGAATGGGAAGACTTATTTGTAAGAACATCAAAAGAAATGATGAGAAGAATCATTATTCAATCAGCATTAGCATATGAAAGGATTCTTAAAGAAATCACAACTCTAAAGGAAAAATTGAAACATTGAACTATCCAGAATTAACATTTAAGAACTATCAGATCTTAGATGAGTATATAGGAAATTGCGTGAAAGAGCTAAAACTTAAGAAACAAAAGAAATGAATTAGGGATGAAAATGATTACAGAAACCAAAGGATTTACACATTTCAAAGGAAACATGACTTCAATACTAAATATGCAGACAGACAAAAATCCAAAGTAGGAACAACCAGTCCAAGCACAACACCCTTCTCATCAGATGTGGAATCATCAAGTGAACCAGAAACTAGACCTCAAGAAAAAGAAAGAAAAAAAAAAAAAAAAGAGAAAGAGTCACTATCAATTGAAAAACCAGATTTAGAAGAACTAAAACGCCACAAGAAGAGCTCACGATCATTCAACCAATTTACAAGAGATCCACAAATTGAAAAATTGAACTATCCAGAATAAACATTTAAGAACTATCAGATCCTAGATGAGTATCTAGGACATTTTGTGAAAGAGCTAAAACTTTAAGAAACAAAAAAATTCTTTAGGGACGAAAATGATTACAGAAACCAGAGGGTTTACACATTGCAAAGGAAATATGACTTCAATACTAAATCTGCGGACAGACAAAAATCCAAAGTAGGAACAACCAATCCAAGTTCATCATCCTTCTCATCAGATGTGGAATCATCAAGTGAAACAGAAACTAGGCCTCAAGAAAAAGAGAAAGCAAAAGAAAAAGATAAAGAGCCACTATCAATTGATGAAGCAGATTGTCCTTTTTTAGAAGAGTTAAAACGCCACAAGAAGAGCTCACAATCATTCAAACAATTTAGAAGAGATCCACAGCCAAATTACAGTCAAAACCTAAGTACCTCAACTGAGCCACTGCAAGAAGTGGTGAAACACGTGTCGAGACAGTTATGAAAGAGAACCTTGTAAACAAATTAAGGATATTTGAGAAAACAATGTGGTAACAACATAAGGAGGATTAAAATTGCCTGTTATAAAACTTTGAGAAGTGTTTTTCTTTTTTGATACATTTCAATAATTTAAAAACTGGTTGGCACATTTGGACATATCCCTTCTTTTCAAAAGAATGAGGTCCATAATGTGTGCATAACAAGGTCCAGCCAGTGTTAAAGTTGCACATTGGACAGTTTTGGGTGGTGGGATGTTTGTTTTGGTCACTCCATGGGGCACTCCTGATCCAATTGAACATGGTGATCTCAAATCTGTGGCCCACTTCTCAGACTCTGTCAATGCCTGGATCCACTTCTTCCTAAGCAACAGGTCCATACGGGTCTTCTCGCCCACAGCATCGGCTGACCCCTCTCCTATTCACTGTGGCGTCCCTCAAGGCTCCTGTGTATCGCCCACGCTTTACAACATGTTCACCAAACCCTTTTTCAATGTGCTCGATTATCTGGGTGTCTCCTACACTAACTATGCAGATGACACCCAGATACTCATTCTCATCACTGGTGATTACACAGCTGATACCAAATCCTTGAATGATGTCTATCTGGTCATCCATGCCTGGATGGCCCAACACAAACTGTGCCTTAACGACGACAAGACAGAGCTTCTATTACTAGGATCAACTCAACGTCTCAATAAATTAGACCAAGCCTTCAAGTCTTTTACCATTGACGGTAATGACATCAAGGTCTCTAAAGACACTAAAACTCTAGGCGTCTACCTGGACTCTGCTCTATCTCTGAACAGACAAACAAATGCAGTAAGGTCGACATCAGCCTATACTTGCAAACTTATTACCGCCTGCAGACCTTTTCTGCACCCCCAGAACTGCATTACCCTTGCAAGAACACTCATTATGTCAAAAATGGACTACTGTAGTGCCCTCCACTTGGGGACTAGCCAATCCAACCTTAACAAATTGCAAACTATCCAGAATAATGCCATAAGGGCAGCCCTTAATATCCCCAGACGGTCTCATATCTCTAACATCAGATCTGATCTACGCTGGCTCCCGGTAAAACAAAGAATCGCCTTGAAAACACTAACCTTGACTCATAAATGCTTGGCTTGGACAACAAAGCCCAACCTTACCTCTCCTCTCGTCTCGTCTCACACTCCACACCTCCACACAGCCCACCAGATCAGCACAAACTCACAGCCTCATCCTGCCTAGATTCAAACTCCATAAAGCGGGCGGGGTGAGCTTCCCTGTCCTAGCTTCAAAACTCTGGAACTCACTGCCTGCTTCCATCAGAACTGAGCCCTCGTTCCAAACCTTCAAGAACAATACCAAATCCTGGCTGTTCACGCAGAACGCTTGAAGCACCCTCACTTAGACTTGGTACCGACTTGTAATATACTGTAATTGTGTATATACTCTATAATGTACTGTGTAATGTAATTTGTGCATACTGTATGTATTGTAGCCTTGTATCTAAGAATATGCGCCCGGTTGCCCCTGGGCCTTGTTGCGCTTTACAAATAAAATAAACTTCAAACTTCAAACATCCGTTCAGATCCCATGTAGTGTGTGCCAATAGTTGGCCATGTATACATGTGTACATGTGATTTGATTGTGAATAAGGCTCAGCCTGTGTTATGACACCACAACAATGCAACATATGAATGCGTATTGCCTCCATATGCACTCTCAGTTGTATCCCATTCAACCTCTGCCCCTGCTGTGCATGTGCTTTGTGAGTGTGGTGTAATGCTTTTTGCCATTTCCTCCTTACTGCCAACGGAAGGGTTGTGGATGTTCTACCAGTGGATGGTGTAATCTCTGCATGGATACCAGCATGGAAGGACAGCCAATGTTGATTTGTCAGTCTGCCAGTGTGCCATTTTGTTATGGCTCTGGTGAGTGTACTCTGTTCGACTACACTGCATGCAGACGATTGGTAATGTATGACATGACTTGTGCCCCACATGTGTTGTGGTGTAGGTGAACATGTGAACACTGATGTGGATTCTGGGTTGTGCAGTGCTGCTGTCTGCAATTGACTTGATATTGTTCCCCACTTCTCCCATACTTATCGTTCAAGGTATTTTGGTGATGTGTGGCAATGGCATGAGAGAATGGTTGTGTTTGTGGCATCTGCTTTTGTTGTTCTATGTGAGGCTGTGGGTGTGGAGGTGTGCATGTTTCCAATGCGTTGGCATGACCACATGTCTGTTTACATGGGTGTCTCAAGCAGGTGAGTGTGTGCAGGCTGTGCCTGGTACTTGTCATCCTTCCTTCATGGATCCTGTCTCGTGTGCGATTACTGTTCCTCTCAAGCTGCATGCATGCTCATGTGAAGAAGCTGTTCACCAGCCGCTTCCTCAGTGGCAATGCAGTCGCACTGGTCTCCCCCCAGGCAGTGGCCTTCTAATAATAATAATAATAATAATAATAATAATAATAATAATAATAATAATAATTAAGCATTTATATAGCTCTACGAACCCTCGGGTATCTAAGCGCTGCTTATAATGTCTGGCTGTGGCCTGAGGTCAGGTACTATTTCGACATGTACCCCTTTCAACACTGAAATATTATGTAGGATGCTACAGGCTTTTATGATTTTGCACATGTGTGGCCTGTACAGAAACACCCCACTCAATTGATCTAGCCATCTGAATCGTGACTTCAGAATACCTATGGACTGCTCAATGATGCCCCTTCTGGCCCTGTGTGCCATATTGTACCTCTCATGTTGCATACTGGTGGCCTACTTGTAGGGTGTCATGAGGTAGGGGCGCAATGGGTAACAGTCATCCACAGCGTGAGGAAGGACATGAATGGTGTCTTTGCACATTGTGTGATTGTTCTTGTGTAGTGTTGGATATGTTGGAGTTGCCTTTGTCTGGAGCTGGTGATGTTGTGCATGTGTTGCAATGGTCATCTGTCTTTGTGCCTGTGTGTAGATGTGAGGATGTGAGTCTGCATGTGTGTGGTAGGATGCAGTGCATGTTTCAGTACTTACCTAGCAGTCACATGTCCCCATAGTGTCTGGATCCAAATGTGCACACAAGCTCGAGCAACGGAAGATGTGTTTGTGAATGGAGGATAGCGCAGGGGCAACGCTCTGGTCTTGGAAGCAAGACTACACAGAGCAGCAGAGATCCAGATCCGTGCTTAGAAACCAAACTCAGGTATGGTATTGGGAGCATTATAAAAAAAACAATTAATTAAATAAATGAATACATCTATATTAGAGGACTTGGGCTTCATCCAGCATGTACATGAAGCCATGCATGGCAAAGGAAATACCCTAGATTGCTTAACCATTTTGAATACACAGCTTACAGAGGTGGATGTTCTCCCTTGGTCAGACCATCATTTGATTTTCTTTCTTATAATGTTACCTAAGCAGTTCTACTAAGAAGACACTGGAAAGAATCAGCATAGTCACAAGGAATATACAGAAACTCTCTCCTGAGGCAAGTCATCTGTTGCTTATGTTGATAACATAGCAGTTGAATAGCTTTGAAACTGCAGATGATTTAGATTAAGTGTAATAGACCACTTTATCCTATGCGCCATTGAAATCTTGTAACTTGATTAAGAAGAATTCTAAATAATGGTATTCGTCGGAGATTCACAGATTAAAATTGACAAAGTGTAAAGCCTATAACAAATGATTGATGTCTAAGACCTTGGAGAATAGAGAAGGCTACGGATTGGCAACAAAACTTCATAAGGTGGCTATTATGGAGGCACAAAAAACTGAATTTGAAACAAGGATCAGTATTGCTGACTAAAACACACAAGAACTTTATACAGTGCTCAGAGAGTTAGAAAAAAACATTGACAGTGGAGGATAAAATTGTGAAAGGCAAATCCTGGTGTAATGCTGTTCAGGGTGCTATGTCAGGCCCATTTCAGAAAATTCAGACTGAAATTTGTAATAAACGTAAAGTAGAGGAGAGTATGAATACATCTAAATTGCATTCCATGCGGGATATCTTCATTGATTTCTGTAAGAATAATATGCTGGATATGTTTGCTTTCAAACAAGGCTCTGGGCCTCATTATGAGGAGGGCTGTAAGGGGTTAACGGCGCTGGTAAAGGTGCCAGAGCCGTTAACCCTGTACTGCCCTATTACAAGGTCCCTTTTACCAGACGTCCTTTGCGGGACCCGCAAGGGGAAAAGCATGCTAACAACGGGCCCGTCATTAACGGGCCTGTTGTTAGCATGCTCCCCATTCCCTTTGAGCCCTATGGGGGCTCAAATGGAAATGGGGATAGTCTGGGTCTGGGTTCCCTGAATGGGGAAATACCGGGCCCTCCAAAGTCGGAATGGCCCGGTATTTCCCTATTCAGGGCCCACGGACCCGGACCCGGGTTTGGATGCAGCCATGCCTTTATTAAGGGCATGGCTACCTCCAAACTCATAATGAGGCCCTCTGAATCAGAAATAGGAGATATTGTTGCCCGACTTAAAGCAACTGTTTGAAACAAAAGGGTGACGTCCTGCCACATACATTTACATCAATTACCCTTTACATTTTTATTTGCTGCAAAGGTTATAACATTTCGCATGCTAAGTATCAAAGGAACTGTATACTCAGGGTTAGTAGGGATAAGAATACAAAAAGAATATCACAGGTGACTATTAGCTTATTTATTCAGCTGATGTCACAAAGAGTATGGGTTAAATTTTCCATTGTGCTTAGTAGTCTTTTTGAAACAACACTTGCCTAAAAATTGGCAGACATATTGAAAATGAAACAAATAGAGAGCAAACTGAAGCCACAATTCAGGTTCTTAAAACATGGTCATAGATTTGCTACTACAAGTACATAAAAGCAGAGTAATTTTACAGCAATTATGGTATAGAAACACATAGAACGTGAAACTGTAAATAGTAGACCAGAGTTTTGTCTTCACAAAAACATCCTGATAGTTGTTTCCAAGGTGTGCTGGATATTTTGGGGAGGTAACCAAGTCTTTGGTCTACGTCTAGATATTGATCAGATGGTGTATGGGGACGGGCATGATAGGCCCTGGTGGTAAATGGTCCCGTGACGTTTCGGCGTGGAACGCCTTCTTCAAGGGTCTTGACCCGGTCTCCCTGGATAGATTCGAAGTGGATGGTGGAGGTCGACTTCCAATGTCGTTGTGGTAAATGGAGCCTTGCAGCAAGTGTCTGAAGGGCAAGGCTGTGCTCAGGGCATTTGTCTGATCTTCTGGATGGATGTAGATCAGCACTGCGTGGGCTCGTGGGAATGCTGAGGACGAGCAACAAGAAGCTCGCAATGAAGGGGAGCTTCGCGTTTTAAAACTGGTAGCGGCAGCGATGCAGGTGGTGCAAACACAAAAGTGTGAACGCGGGACATGCCGCTGGTAAGGAGTAGAAATGCAGAGGTGGTTGAGTCAGCTTTGCGGAGGCGCAAATAGTTCAGCATCTGCTTGCCGTGTCAGCTTAAAGCAACATCTTGCAAAGGAGATATTTGCCCAGTAATAGAAGGCCTGTGCTGTGGTACTGATCTCCACAATTACAAAATTAAACGAGCAATGAGAAGGAAGCTGTGAATAGTGAGATGAGCAGTCGTGTAAAGGGTATTAAGAATGACTATAAACACTGGCTTAAGTGTTTGAAGTATTCAATAAGAAATACCCATTGGCAAAGAATGATTATTGTTCTCAGAAGTAGTAACATCAGAAATATTGGGCGACTCTAACTAGGGCCAAACGGGAGAGTAGGGAAAATATCTTAAACCCAATCCAGGAAAAAGCATGGATTAGCAATATAAGAGGGAAAAGAGACACCACTACAGGGGACTTGTCCTCACAATCTATATTTGGGGGCTGGCCTCTGGTAATTGGTGTGGACGATATAGAATCAGTAATTGCGAATCTTAAGAACACTAGGGCTCCTGGCCTGAATGGCCTTGCCAACGTTGTCCTGAAGCAGAACCCCTTTAAGTGGGCTTGAATACTTAAAATCCTGTTTGATAAGGTGTGTACCATGCAGAAAATACCAACCTTGTGGCAACAGTCTGTAAATATACTGGTCTATAAAAACGGAGATAGGTCCCTGTCGGAAAATTACAGACTGTTGTCACAATTAGATGCCATGGGTAAAAAGATTTCAACGTTCATCCTGAGGGCACTACAGAATTGGCTAGACGATATGTAACTGTTACAATTTACGCAGCCGGGGTATCTCCCGGAGAGCTCCACCACTCATAACCTGAGGATTATTGACCCATTGTTTAGAGGAGCTATGGTACCTGGGCGCTCCACATAGTATACTATTTTTGTTGATTTCTGGGCAGCTTTTGATGTGGTGAACCATGTTAAGTTATGGTATAAAATTGAAAATTGGGGCTGTTGAAAATGGCTTATGAGTGTCCTTAAAGGCCTCCACTGTAATACATAGGTGCGAGTGTGATTGGATGACTCGGGTGACACGACTGCCCCTGTTATGATCTACAGGAGGAGGTAAAGCAGGACTGCGCTTTGGCTCTCCTGATTTATAATATATATATTTGTCTCACCTTCCCTTGCCCTTTATCCCAGGCGCTGGCTGCTGCCCAAGATTGGTGATCGGTCATTTCCATGCATGCTGTACCCAGATGACCTGGTTTAAACATACCTATAGTGGGGCAAGAGAAATGTTTGCCACATTGGTAAATATGCCATTGAAAATGATTTAAATATCAATATGGGGAAAACAAAGGTAGTGTCGGTCATGCCTAAGAAGGTGAAGTGATCTTGTTTCATCACCAGCCACGGTACATTGAACTATGTCGTGAAATACCCATACATGGGACTGGAAATGAGTGATAGTAGAACATATACCCACATAAAAGAGGCTAAGATGACAAAGGCATGAGAAATTACTCATTTGATTGTGGAATTTGCAAAACTGATGACAATTTATTCGTTGGAGGGGATAACTACCCTGTACAGACAGTGTCTTTGCCCCATGGTCTTATACGGCTTTGATGACATGGCGATGGGGGAACTTAATTGGCTGGATACATCTGAGGGATATTTTTGGAAAAGGATAATAAAACTATGCCCGTCGACTCCCGTTGAGTATCTCAGACTGGAGTTGGGGATAGTATCCCTAAGGGGTCAAATGCTGACAAGGCCCGAACTGCTTCATCTGAAAATTAATTCCCAGCTAAAATGCCAATTACTTGTTGGGGTCCATCAACGGACCAAGTTATAATTATGATTGAGGGGAATTCAACCGGTTAAATGCCACCCTGTATGAGCTTATAGGCTGATACTCTGATTTTGCATGAGGTACAAGGTTTGCTACATTAAAACACCTATTCAAAAGAAAATTGGCGCAATGGGACTGGACACATAATAATGTGCATCTTTCGACTTTATTACACGGCCACGGTAGTGACAGTGTAGTTATGGTTAAGTTGCTGTTTCCATGGGAAGAGCACTTTTTTGGGCGACTTATAACTCCGCTCCCCCTGGACGAATCCTCACCAAACTTTGCAATAAAAGTATATTGCCCACTCAGAATTTTTTTTGCAAAGTTCGGTGATGTTTGGTCCAGGGGGGGAAAAGTTATAGGGGGGGGCTCCAAAACATCTTATTTTCCCATAGTCTGAATGGGGTAAAAACTTTGCGCATGGCTAAAGGTCAAACTGCTGGACGGATTTTCACAAAATTTGTGGCAGGTATAGAGGCTTGGTCCAGAAAGCGTGCTTTTGTAAATTTGGTGACAATCCGTCCAGTATTTTTCTTTAAAACGACCAAAAACTATGTCTAAATAAATTAGTGATATCTATGCCGCTCTGCGGTCACACTTCCCTGTTCGCTCCACGGACAAGATAACGATTGGCTGATGGGCTCGCGTCATGACCGCGGACACGCGACGTTTCTGCCGATTGGCTGCTGCAAGACGTGTTCTGCGTCAGATTGTTTGGCTGCGGCCGACATCTTGGATCCGCCGATAACGGAACAACAACCAGCGTACACATGCTATATTTATAAAACTCTTTTGCTGTGTCACAGAGCGTTGGGACAGGTTCAGACAATAAGACATAGGTGATCAATGCATTTGTTCTGGGGGTCAGTCTTCACAATGTAGTTTCTATGGCCACCTTTTACGCAGAGAAAATGAGGGGTGTAATAACGGTAGCATTTCAGTCCATGCAGCGCACAGGAAACTTGTAACTGTTGTAAGGACACGCGTAGTGGTAGAGAACATTGGAATTGACAACATGCCATCATTGCAATACTTTTTTCTATGGGTATTATTATATTCATTATTACGCCGCCATGGGTGTGACCATGCTACAGTGGTTGTGGCCAGGGCCTAGAGTCTTGGATGCATGCCCGTCGGCCGAAGGCCGAAGGCCTTACTTTCAAGACTGTAGGCCCTGGCCACAAGCACCGCAGCATGTCACACTCATGGATACACCCGTAGTATTGCGTAACGATTGCTAAATTGTGGGGAGTGTAAAGTTATAAGTACTGGACGTGCAAGCCACTGCACACCCATCCCATGTAATATCTATGGACATACAGCTAGGAGTGAAGCCTCTGGCCAGAAGCAGTGAAGGATACCACACTTATAGAAAACCCCCCACTACCACACATCTCTGAGATGGTTGTGGGGAGACCCTGCACTCTTGGGTGCATGACCGAAGGCCATGCCCCAAAAGCACATTTGTATGTAGGTAGTTATATGCCACAATGGATGTCATATGGTGTGGTAGTAGTGGCCAGGATGCAGAGTATTTGAACAAAGTAATTAGCACTGCATTTGTAAGCAACTGTGCATTTTATATACTGTACACCCATACATTGATATTTCTATGGCCTCAAACTTACGTCTGTTGCTGTGGCTACAAACTACTGCACCATATCACAGCTATTGGTACACTTGTACTATACAACATCATTAAGATGGTTGTGGGGAGGGCGTAGCATTTTGGGAGCATGGCCTTTGTACATAGTGAAATGACAAGGCACAATGGTTTCGATATGCTGTGGTGTTTCTGGCCAGGACCCAGAGTCTTGACTGTATGTCCAAAGGCCATGCACCCAAGACTGAAGGCATAAGCAGTGGAGTTATAAGTGAATATGGGTGTGGTGTAAGTGCACGCCCTAATGTCTTGGCTGCATGGCTGCAGACGATGGTCCCAAAAGTAAATTTATAAGTAGCTAATTTACAAGGACCATGGTTTCAATATGCAGCAATGGTTGTGGCTAGGAACTATACTCTTTGTACCTTGGTCGTAAGGCGTAGGTCGTAGGTTACACACTGAAGATGCAAGGGCCAGCCTACAGCCACTGCCGCATATTACTACCATAGATTAGACGTGTAGATTCACATGTGTAGGAAATGACTGCCAAGATACTTACTCCTTATTTTGTTCAGAATCCACATATAATTTTTAAATGCACTTGGCAGAAGTATCCCTTTTTTAATTTCTGTGATAAAAGAAAAAAATATGTTAGTGTTTGCATTTATTACCCTCATATTTAGTTTACAAACCAGCGTACTGTGCATTGTGCTCAGTTTCTGTGTTTGCTTTTCTAATCCTTGGGTCTGGGAAAAAAAATCCTTGTCGGATAAAAAAAAAACCTTCATTTGCTATGGTACTAATTACTTCCTTGTTTCCTTTGAGTGTTTCCTTCATCTTTCTGATTAAAGTTATGCTTGTTGCCTTCCTGCCGATTTTTAACAACAGTTAGATACCTGTAGGCGTATTCTAACTGTGCATTTGTTCCTACAAATCTGTGATATGCATTTATGTGTGTCGTTGTTACATCCTCTTGGGCAGTTAGATACCTGTTGCCATATTCTAACTGTTTGTAGTCTTTCACATAATTTTTTGGCAATCTTGAAGTACACATTATTTATTAAATGTTGGCTTTAAGAAGATTAAATATGCATTTGTAAGATTAGCTGGCAATCTCTGCTTTAGAGTAATGGTGCTATCATTACATTTGAACCATCCACATTTCTTTTTAATGTTTGCAGTGTAGTGACTTGCATTGGTTGTAGCTCCTGCATGGTAGATTATACCTATTGTTGTAAAGGTTTTCTTTCCAAGTGACACTTGACCGTGTGTGAATCCAGTCAGTTTGCAGTTGTTTTTGGTACCATCTGCATTATAACGAAGAAGCACAAGTATTATGTAGGCACTATGTGATTGTATCAGTAAGGTGGAGCGCTTGTCTGAATTGCAAATAGTACATAATCTGCCATGGTTTGCATTCTGTACAAGTTGCTGAAATTGAATGCTTTCACTATTTGGTATGGAAGCATACACAAATCGCTCATTTGGGATTTCTTCCTGTTTCACATTGCTACAGAGAGTGCATGTATGTTTCCACACGTACGAAATCTGGAAGATTTCATTTACAGGTATGCTTTTGTTTTCCAATACTAATAGCAAGTACATTAGAAATTATTGGGGATCTTTTTGTGAGGTCACAGTGAATCTCACCATTCCAGCACAGTCGTCCAATTCTTGCCGTATTTCATGAACACTGTATGTGTTGTCAGGATTGCTTGTTGCATTTCTATGAAGCACTAACATTTGCAAACACAATTGGTCTGAATAGAATATTCATTGCTACATTTGCATAGCAACTTACCCCACTTTCATTTGCAACTTTGAATGGACCAGCTAGTTCTGTATCTGAGTGCATTTTTTGGAATTTCTGTTCCTTCTTTGATGACGTCCCTGGTTTACATTCCCTAATATGTTCTTCTTTTTTTGTGGTAATTGCTGAAACTGTAGCTTCTTTTCTTTGAGGAATTTGCTGTTGGATTCTGTTGCATTTCTGTTTCATTTAGTTTTCTTTTACCACGTTTTACTTTATCGGGAACAGGATATTGTTTCAAATGAGGGGTGTACAGTGAACACAGTCTATTGTATTCTAGAATGCAAGGAATATCAGCTTTCACTTTACTTGCATCAAAGTTCATTAGCAGTAGACTGTCAAGTGTATGTAAGCGTGATAATGCTACGTAGCTCATGCCTTCCTTAAAGACTGTGTTTCCTATATCTATCAATGCTTTGTCTAGGGTAAGACCTTGGGATTTATGAATGGTAACTGCATATGCAAGAGTTAGAGAAAGTTGCTCTCTACGTACATACATGTCTTTGAAGAGAAGGAATCGAGCAATTGAGCGCCCTATCCTTTTCACTTCTGAAACTTTATCAAAGCGAATATTGACAAAATGAATGTTGCTGTCACGTGGGTAGGATTGAAAGACAACAACTGTACCTAGTGCTCCATTAACTAGCCCTTGCTCGACGTCAAGGTTACGTTTAAGCATTACTCTACAATTTAAGGATAATTTTAATATTTTTTCCAACCCAGCTGTGTTGGAGATTGAATTTTCTAAACTATTTAGTCTTGTTGTGGCTTTCTCACACATGGATACTGTCATACCATGTACGTCTAGTTTGTCTGTGGCGCTAATTTCCATTATTGGTTGCATTTCTTTATTTAACATTGTATCATTGAATTTGAGACAGCTTGCAAGAGTTGGCATTAAGGCCATACAATTGACATTTTTGTGCGCTATTTGTTCCATAACATCAGTTGCACATGCATTATCGCCATAAAGTGCATGAATGTGCCGGTTTTTCAATACAACTTGTGCTTCTTGCGATAGTACACAGACTCTAATACTTTTTAAGATGTTGGCATAAGTGAGATCTGCAGATTGCTGCATGTTCTCAGTTAATTCTCTATATTGGAGATGTTGCCAAAGGTTGACATTACCTATTCTACCAACAGTTTTCTGGCAGAGTTTGTGGCCTAATGTTTTAAAAATAGGTTCACCTTTCATTGGTGTCAATTGTAGAAGATCTCCGAAGATGATAATGTGTTTCTCTGCAAAGAGTTCTTTGTTGTTACTTTTAAGTACTTCTTGCAATCTGAGGTGAATCAAAGCCAACATTAGGTTGGAGAGCATGCTCACTTCATCTATTAGTAGCATTTTCATTTGTTTTAATACTCTGCGTAATTCCATTGCAGCTTCTGCAGAAAGTTTGTAGTAGTCTAATTTATTTTGATGCTCTACTGGAAGCAGTAGTAATCGGTGTAAAGTGACACCGCCTATGTTGTAGGCAGCTAAACCTGTGGGGTCCGTTATAACAGCTGACAGTTTCTTGTTTGTCAATTTTTGAAGGAACTTGCTGATGATTGTAATTAAGAATGTTTTCCCTGATCCAGCTTCACCACTCAAGTACAGCAGTATAGGTTTGTAATTTTGGCAGGTACATTCTTTATTTTCGTGTTTTACAGCATGTACAATTTGTTTTGTAACGTCTTCAAAAATGGTGCGCTGATCTTTGTTAAGTTTTGCTTGGTGTACATTTAAGTCTTCTGTATCTTCTTGATACTGATACATGGTGTTTTCTACTTCTGCCATAGCTACTTCAGTCTCATTTGCTATCAGTGGTTGTCCTAGTGGTTCCTGACTTCCTGTTACAGAAGGTTGACTACTGTCGGAAGAGTCCTTATCTAGTTGGGCCTGAAGTAGTTCTTCCTGTTGCTGCTCATTGTGTAACATTGTTTTGTACTGCGTAAAGTTCACATCAGTGATAGCGCTTTCATTTGCTTTGAAAGCATCTTCATAGCAGTCATAGTTTTCTAGTATATCTCTTTACTCCATGGTTTGAAAAGTTATAACAGAGACATGTAATATAGTTCTTTCTGTTGAGGAGTTTTTAATTACAATTTTACATGATTGATTAAGCTTCGTTTGGTAAGTTTCACTAAGCTCCCTTAACAATCAGTCACTCTATATCTACATTTGCTTTCATCGGATTTTACATTATTTTTGTATGCAAAGTTTTAAGCTATGTGGTATAGACACATGCTTTCCAAAGTGCTAATCCTGTTCGGATAGTATGTGTCCAGTAAATTGTTTTTTAGAATGTCTTGGCTGTTGGGATCATTTCTGGTAATTGTTTCTATGTTCTCATATGATTTCAGCACTCTTTTTCTAGATTTTGCAGGACCAAGACTTAGCCATACTATGTGTCTGATTTTCCATACAAAGCAGTACCGGTTAAACGATCTGCTGCTTCATAGGCGCCACATTTTCTATGTGAGAGCATTTTTATGCCTAGGCTGTACAATTTCTGTGATAATGTTTTGTCTGATGCTAGGTCATCCCAGGGGTCTTGAAGCTCTGTTTTTTCTGCGTAACATATCGTGCAACAGCAGTTGAATTGTCTGCAATGTACTGCACATCTAGGTTTGCATTCCATAAGAGGGCAATGATTGCATTGTAATCATTGATATATTTTGATTCTTCCCTTCTTTCTATGTAATACGTGTTCTTAGGTGATTACCTTTAATACTATGTCGAACTGAAGACATGAAGTTGTTTACTTCACCTGTTTCTGTAACTGGTCTAGGGAAACCAAAGCGGCATTTGGTGTAGTATTTACCTTTGTTTATATTTGTTTATATTTTCCACATTTGTGTCTTTGAAATTGTAAAATCTGGCCATGCAGCTCACTATGTGTCTGTTGTGAAGGCATTTCACAAGTGACATATTTTTGGATAAACTGCAAAACAGTGCTATCACTGTTGTGACCAAATTTCGGTGCACCTTTGATCCATAACAGCATGCGAATATGTGCTGCTCCTCTCACTTGATATTCTTTTCTCCAAAAGAAGTGTTGCACTTCTCCAAGGGGAGGAACAGTTTTATTGCAAATAAAGTGTAGCATGGCAATGAAACGATGATGGAAATATCTTGACACATTAACTGGATCTAGAGAGCAAAGTTCTCCAGGTGTTAATAAATCTATGTTGTTTCAGTGATATCATCAATGACATTTGTGATGTCATCTTTGATGTCCTGGGTGCTAGTCGTAGCAATGCACGTAGATGGTGCGAGTTATGGTTGGTTAGCTTACCATAATTGGGGAATGTGCATTGTTTTTTGGTTTCACTGTGAAGTACAACATCCGTTTTACAAAAGTTTTTTACTGAATGTACATATATATGGCAGGGAACTAAAACAAAGGGGCTAAACATGTGATGTTGTCAGTGATGTCATCAATGGCATTTGTGATGCCATCTTTCATATTCTGGGTGTTAGTGTTAGCAGTGCACAGTGGTGATGGCAGGTAAGGGGGCTTAGTTTACCATAACTGGCGAATTTCAGGGGTTTTTCGGTTTTAATTTGAACCATAATGGGGAGGTAGACATTTTGTTTTAGTGAAGTACACAGGTTTTTGGTAGGGCAACTGAACCATAATGTCCCCTCAACAACGTTTTTTTTTTGTAGTTATACATTTATAAATATGTCTCAAATTTTACTCACAGATTCTTACAAACTCAAAGATACTTGAGACAGTGCCCACGTCCCGCAGTCCAGAACCTTATTCTGAAATTATGCATAAACAAACGCCGGCTTTTAATTTTTCGTGGTGCACAACTAAATATACCTTCAATAGGGTTTGCTGTATATGTGAAATCCCAGATAACCTTGAAATGGCAAAAAATCTATTCACTGAATGTAAATCATTGGGCCCCGCATATATGTCCAGCATGGGTAGTTATGTGCACAATCTCAATTCGAGAAAACACAATGCATTTTGGGACTAGTGTCTTAATACGGAGTCTGAAAGCGTGCACATAGCTTTGTATCGGTTATGGTATATTATTGAAAAAGCTCTGCCCCCTGACATTTGACAGAGGAAACGTTAATGAAAATTTCAATGATATAGTTCAAGAATGATCTGTTTTAAATCTGATGGTTGGACATCAGAATGGTTAGTAAATGTGTTTTAATATCTTAGTTTTAATAGTTTTAATAATAATTAATATTGATTTTACGAATGTTTTAATATTTTAGTAAATGCTGGCTCTAAACAGATGGAGTTAGACAATTGTTACTTGACAAATGACTCATGATATATCTGATTAGATATTGTATTACTATTATTACTGTATTGTGTTTTGGTGCCATACACATTGTTTGGTGAAAAATTGTTATATTTTGTGTTTTATTTATATGGTTTTCTAAAAGTTCTTTTAGAACTAAATACAAATAAATATACGTAAATAATTAAACATTAATTAACAAACCGTTTTTGGAGAATCATGAACAAGATTGCATTGAACAAGCTTGAGTCTCGCACCTCTTGAAGAAGCCGACACTGGTTCCCACTAACACAGGCAATTATTGGCCGATTACAAATGTGCCTTTCTTGCTTGAAATTCAGGACTGAGTAGCCTATACCTCGAATAACATCTTGAGTAAGTGCCAATTGGGTTTCCGAGTAGCGCACAGTACTGACACGGCACTCATTGATATAAAGGCCAACACTCTGCATTTAATGGAGAATGGAAAAATCGCACTTCTGATGTTAACATATTTATCGACTGCATTTGATTTCATGGACCATGATATTCTAGTTAAGAGGCTGTCTCAATCAACATGTTTTTCTGCCTCTTCTGCTGTCTCAATTAAGTCTTTTCTAGCTAATCGATCTGCTAGAGTGTATAGCAGTTGTGCTCAAACAAATGCCATTGCTGTTCTGTCTAGGGTACCTCAGGGCTCATGCCTTCCCCCTCCCTCTATTATATTTTTGCTACGCTGCTATTTGAGATGCTGGATGAAAGAAGGGTAAAATATACAAACTATGCAGACGTCAATAAGTGTCTGATCCCCCTACCAGAGGACTGTAAAGAAGACACTGAGGTTGTTAATGAGGTGTACTCCATAATCCAGCATTGGATGTTAGAGAATGGCATGGCCCTTAATAACACAGAGGCAGAATTTATGATTAAACGGAGAGCTGCTAGACTATGGAAACTTAGCAAGGAATATGAGAACTTTGTCATTTCAGGATGCTCCATCGCCACTCCATCCAAAGTAAAAAATGTGATCAAGCAATGAACATTAAGGCACATACTAATAATTTGATTTCCACCACCACCTGTTACATTGAGCTCTTGTATCAAATGTGCCCTTTTTTGTTAGAGCAGAATCATGCTAGTGTTGTGAGTGCTATAGTGGGCACTAAACTTGATTACGGTACGCTACTGTTGGGAATAGGCAAATGTGAAATAAGTAAATAATGTATCTGAAAAAGTACACTAAGCACATTAATGGTCTTAAATCAGAGAGAGCATATATCCCAAGCTAGGAAAGCAGTACACTGGCTCCCGGTGGAAGCAAGAGAGGGAAGTGGGGAGTGCGGGGGTCTCCCTTATTATAAAAGAAAATAAAGTGCAAAATTCCAAAAGTAATTTTAGTTTTTCAACCAAAAAAGACTATGGGCCTCATTCCAAGGCTGGCAGTAAGGGGTTAAGGGCGCCGGTAAGGGTGCCGGTGCCATTAACCCCTTACCACCACATTACGAGATCCTTTAGCGGGTCCCACTAAGGGCGGCTGGTTTTACCAGGCACCCTTAGTGGGAGCCGCTAAAGGACCAGGGAGCTAATAATGTGCCTGTTATTAACGGGCCCATTGTTAGCTCGCTCCCCATTCCCATAGAACCCTATGGAGGCTCAAATGGGAATAGGGATGGGTAAATTGAATGAGGAATTACTTGTTCCTCCAAGGTTGGAATGGCCAGGTAATTCCTCATTCAAGAAACTCAGACCCGAGTTGGAGGCAGCCATGCTGCAAATAACGGCATGGCTACCTCCAAACTCGTAATGACCTCCTGTGTCATTTCAAATTCATTATTTTTGGGGGTTATTTCACGGACATCCTTCAGTAAAGCTCTCTTGGCTTCTGAATCGTAGGCTGTTGAGATCAAATAACTCTAAGCTACTCATTGTACCAAGAGCTAACTTATCCATTGCCTGTCAAGGTGTTTTTCATCTCATAGCTTCTAAACTATGGAATGCACTTGCCCCAGACTTGCAGGGGTGTGAGTCTCAAGCTCTTTTTAAAAGAGCTTTGAAGACTAACTTATTCTTTAGAGATTCTTTTCTCCTTGTATTTTATGTGATTTATTCTGCTCTTTTTGTCTCTTCTTTTCTAGTCCAGCGCACTGATGCCTTTGGGCTTTCTCTCGGTCGCTATGTAACTATTACATACAAATATAAATGGCTGTCATGGACAGAGACCAGGAATTTGGCATGCAAATCAATGAAGTGGCCACATGCATCGCAGACCAGTTGTGCGTTGATGGAATTCCAGAAATGTTGGTTCCAGAACATACACGCATTGGCCTGGGAGCGCACAGTGCAACATGGCTGAAGTCAATGGCACTGATGACTCGGTGCGAGATCAGTGCACCGCATAGAATTTACTTACCACTTGTCTTTGTTCCACCTGGATTGAGGACATATGGACATGGCATTGGCTGTGACATGTGATGCATGATACTACCTGGTGCAGGACATGTGACTGCATGGCCTGCAAGATGACTGCAGTGATGCCACTGGTCCTCTGGAAAGAGTCACTGGCGAAGAAATGCAGGGTGGCCCGGAGCTTCACTTGTGCCGTAACTGCATGTGAATTTGTGGATGTGGGGTGCAAATCAGCCTCTTTCTACTGCAATATTTCCATGATGACATGCAGATGAAAGCGATACCTTTGGTAAACATCTGTGTCTTCCATGCCCATTTGTGCGCGTAGAACACTCTCGCTAAATCGCAGGCATACATTTCCTGTGATGGAAGTCATGGAGTGGCACTGTGTGGCTTTTTGAAGGACGTGTTGCATCGAGAAGTGCTTGCTCGTTTGCATCATCGCTGTATTTATTGAGCTCTTGGGGTTGTGTGGAATGGTTTGCATCTGTGTGTGCGGCATTCAGGTGTTTATTGTTTAGTGGCTTTGTGTGTTTCTCTTGCATGGTGGTGTGGGTCTTTTTTCAGGATGGTTGTATTTCTTCCACGTATTTGTGTTAGATGTGTTATGTGGTGTGTTGTGGGATGTTTGTTGGCTTTTCAGGTCCATACTCATCCTGATTGACTGAATGGTGATTGTTGAGATTATTTTATGGGATTGTGTTTGATGAGCTATGTATTTTTATGCCTTTTTTATGTGTATTTGAATTGTCGGAACTTCCACCCTTGGTGAAAGTTCTGCAATGACGTATGCTCTATTTCTGTCTGTGTGTTTATCATAAGTCCTTTTAATAAATTTGTGTAAGTTACCTCCACGTAAGATGAGATTCATTTTAGACGTAAGTTGGCCTTGCAACACGCATCTTCCTTAGTCAATTTGGACCATGTGAATCTGTGTACACTTGGATAGTGTTTCAAGTGTGCTCCTTTATGTATTGATATTATGAGATGTAAGCCAATGATATATGAAATGATTGTTATGATTTGTCCCATATAAAATATTTCACAATGTTATGATTTTGGTTTCCTTTCCTTGTAAAAGCTAATAGGTATTGTGATGTATTTGAGGATGTCGTCCATTCTCCCCTAGTGGGAGATGTTTCCCATGGGGCCAGGCTGTCCATCCACAGTACAATAGGACCCCTGTGGGTGGTCACCGAGGGAGGATAACAATTGGGAAGAATCCTCTTATGGGATTGGGGACCACCATATTCAGAGAACACAATAGTCCCCCTTGTCAGTACACCTAAACCCTTCCCCAATGTTAAATCCTCATCCCCCTAATATACTTGACAACGTTAAAACATCAGAAAATGTGAAGCATGCTGCATACAGTGAAAATGACACGAGTCTCTCAGCGCAAAAGTCAATAGGAATTAGAATGAACTTTAAACAATGTGCATTTATTGATGAAGATCCAGTATGTCCAGCCTGGCACGTGTTTCAAGCACAGAATTGCTCTTCCTCAGAGGCTCATAATAATTTTCAGAACACGCCAAAGGATTAGCTAGCATCTGGAATCACTGTTGCTACATGCCTGAACAAGTATAGTAATTTCTGCAATTGCAAGGAATCAAAGTCATGTGCAGACCCTACAGGGCATCAGCTGGCAATTTAGCCAGACTGGCAATTCTTTGGTGTGTTCTGAAAACTATTATAAGCCTTTGAGGAAGAGCAATTGTGTGCTTGAAACACGTGTCAGGATGGACATATTAGATCTTCATCAATAAACGCACATTATTGGACGTTTATTCTAATTCCTATTGACTTTGGCTCTGAGAGACTGATTGTGTTATTTTCACAATTTACCCATGTGGCATACTTAGACAAAGTACCCAAGTTTCATCGGTCACTTGCAGTCTCAGTCTCTTTTTCTCTACAATTTCAATTAGCAAGCGCAGTGGACTCTCAATGATCTTCTGCCACAAGTATTATCTTGCACATGCTGCATATGGCTCTACTGCAAGTATTGGGAAACCTAATATTCTTTACAGTATTAAAACATCAAGGTATGTTGCATATAACTCTGTTTCAAGTTCTGGGAAACGGAATCTACTTCATGAGACTGAAACATTTGAGAATGCAAAGTATGCTACATCTGACTTTATTTTATGTACTGAGAAGAAGAAGATGAACAGGAGTTCAGGGATCCCTCTGGAGAAGCAGATTGAGTGCTATAGATTCTCACTGAATGTGATTGGCCCAGAGCAATTCCATTTTCCAATGTGGGAGTTGAAATATATCACAGCTGAGAGGCGAAGAGAGACCTGTTCTCCACGGAGAAAGCCGGTAAGCTGTGCAGCAGGCAAGCAGACGAGATCAAGCAGGAGGGAAGCTGTGATTGGAGGAGGAGAAGCCGAATATGGTCCCGGATGTGAGGACTGCTCAGACTGCTGTTGAGAAGAACCTCCAGGCATCCAGCGCACCAGCAAAGCATCCTTGAGATCGAACAGGCTGTTGGGGAAAAGCAGACATCCACAGAGATGCTGCAGACCACGATAGAGCCCAAAACACTACATGGGCCTCAAGAGATGCAGCAGCTGCTCAGGAAATTCTGGTACCTGCCAGGAAGAAGTAAACAGGTACGTGGGTTACCCGAGATGTGCTGGAGGTCTGGGGGGATAAGGGGATGAAGGCAGAAGCTGGAACAAGAGGGTATGGGACCCTGGAAACATAATGTGAGTTTGGGACCCACACCCATATGAGGAACAGAAACAAAAGCCAATCATAATATTGCAAGTCTAGGACTCGCACCCAAAGAGCAACAGATCAAAGCTTAGCAGGAGAATATACCAAGTCAGTTTTAATATTGCGAGTGTGGAACCTGCACCCAAATGAGGAGTTCATGAAAGGATAACTGCTTGACAGCAGAGTGAATAATGCAGTTATAAATATTGTGAGTCTGGGATTCGCACCCAAAAGAGGGACAGTCCATGAGAGCATAATTGCTTGGCAGGGGAGTAAACCAAGTCACTCTGAATATTGCGAATCTGAGACCTGCACCCAAAATAAGTAAAGAATATATAGTGGAACGAAGCCTACACTTGGTAAAAGGAGTGTGCAAGGTTGGTGGTATAAACATTAGCAATACAAGGAGCATATTCTTGTGAACTTCATATTGGTCATTGTATAAGAACATATAGGCCTGAGAAGCTCTAGAAGGAGGGAAACACTACAAGAAGGAATCTAGGGGAAACAGATTATGACCATAACCTTGGAGTCCTGCAGTTTTGAAAAGTTCCTTATATTTATCAGTTTTGATTACCAGAGTGACTGGGAACTCTTCTGTTGGTTGGATCTACAAAGAACACTTTACTTTAGGAAGAGATCATCCTTGCACAGTTGGTTTAAGCTATTAGTGTTAGGGACAGAGGTGGACTTTTTGAGACAGGAAGGTGACAGACCTTATAATGTTTGACATTCAGACAGCTATCTTTGTTTTCTTAGAGGCAGGGAAACCACTCTTAGTTTTAGGGACAGAGAGGCATTTTTCCAACCTTTTTTTATATCATAAAAGTACTTCTGCACCCTCACAGTACCCTACTGTGTGAATAATTATCAAATGCATCAGTTGCAATGCATGCAGAATATTGTGACCTAATCGTTGATCCATCTGCCCCTATCATCAAAGACTGTGTTACAGAACAGAACTTGCCCCATTCATTACCTCTCTCATCAATAACTACTTCTCACAAGGTACAGTCCCTAAGAATCTGAAAGAAGCATGGGACCTCCCGCTTCTAAAAAAAACAACTTGACCCCAGCACCCCTACTAATTACCGTCCCATCACGACGATCCCCTTCCTCCTGAAAATCTTTGACCGCGCCTCCTACCTCCAGATTCAGAAACACCTGGAAAATAACAATCTCCTGGGCCTACACCAATCGGTTTCTGATTGAGACACGGGACAGAAACAGCACTCAACCTAAAAAAAACAAATGGACACCATAATTTACAACGAAGAAATTTAGCCATACTACTTCTTCTACATCTCTCTGAAGCATTTGAATTAGTAAATCATAAAATTCTGTGCCACCACTTGGACAGCGCTGCACACTTCTCACCCAATGCATTGCCTGGATAAAATCATTCCTATCCGAGCGTACATGATAGTTTTATCCAACCGAGCTAATGCCACCCCTACCCCCGTTCCCTTGCGGGGATCTTCAATGATCCTGCGTGACATTAACACTTTTTAACATATTCACCAAACTGCTATTCCATCGCCTTGATGAACATCGAGTATTAAAAACTTTGTGGATGATATGCATATTCTAATCCACCTAACTGGAGACTACAACACCGACTCCACCATCCTCAGCAACATTTACCAGATGATCCAATCCTGGATGGCCCAACATGAACTTTGTCTAAATGATGACAAAACTGAGCTACTCCTGGTCGGCACTCAAACTCACCTCAAAAAACCTTACCCCAAAAACAATCACTTCATAATAAACGGAATTGGAAAATGATTTAAAGTATTCTGCAGAACTTTTTATGGAGTAAGAAAACACTCAGATTAAACATATTGAAGTTGCAGCTGCAAGAGGACAGAGGGGGATTGATTGTCCCAAATTTCAAACTATATCATCAAGCATTTTCATTGAGGCATGTCCTGCCCTTTTTGGAAGATATGGAAGATGAATGGGCCGTGGCTGAGGCAAAGGGTGCTGGCCGCTTGTGCCCTCGGGCTCTCCTTTCCACTGTCACGACAGATCGGGAAAACGTTTCTGTTCTAACAAGTTTCCTTAGAACCACATGGAGATCATATGAACAGTCTGCCGGGTTTATGCCTGGTAAGACGGGTATGTCATCAATCTGGTTGAACCCGGATATCAAACTGAACAATAAGACCTTGTTCTGGCCAGAGTGGTTCGCAGCAGGGATTGTTAAAGTTGAAGATCTTTTCGATGGGACCGCTTGGAAAACATTTCGGAAAGTTAAGGAGAGCTGTGAACATTCGATCTTTGGTTATCTCTCATTTGGCTCTAGCTATTCAACAGATTGGCAGAAGTGATCATTCAGCATCTAAAATGTATAAAATGTTGAGTGGTTTCACTAATGCTAATGTGAAGCTCCAGGACAAATGGTCTTGCTATCTGAGAGAAGAGATGACTGCAGAGAGGTGGAGTGACTTATGTAGGAATATTAAAAGAATGTCCCTGAATGTTGGAGAGAGATCCAGACAAGTAATGCTCTTGAATAGAGTTTTCCGGACACCAGTAAGACTTAAGGAACGAAATTTAACAGAGTCAGACAGCTGTTGGGGATGTGGTCACTTTCGTGGCACTATGGAACACATGCTATGGGAGTGTCACAGGGTGAGGAATTTCTGGTCGGATGTGACAAGTATGATGAACAAGGTTGTCAATGCAGATTTGGAATTTGACTTTGAAACTCTAATACTGGGGGAATCCACCATGCTGGACGACTTAGGGAAACATCAGATTACATGGATTTTACGTGGGGCTATGATGGCGAAAAAACTGATTCTGAGAAATTGGAAATCAGATGTTCACCCGACATTGAACATGTGGATGGAGGAGATGTATCGCACAAGCAATTTTGAAAATGTGATATATTCTGTGAATGGGGAAGGACGTATTTTTGATCAAATATGGAAGGCCTTTTTGGATAAGGATTAGTCAGTCGTTGGAGCTTCCTGTGTCGAGTTTACCTGTATTCAGATAAGTAGACATGCATGTTTCAATTTACTCATTATAATGTTCATGTCTTTTGCTTCTTGGTTTGTTGCTATGCCAAAGTTTTCTAGAAGGTTGTTTTCAGGTCAATGTTATGAATTGCTATTGCTTTTTGACTTTTGCATCACACCTTTTCTGCCCCCTTTTATTGATTTATTTATTATTATTATTTTTATTATTATTATTTTTATTATTATTATTTTTGTAAATATATATATATATATATATATATATATATATATATATATATATATTATTATTATTATTATTATTATTATTTTATTTTTTTTTTTAATGAATTTTATTTTTTTTTTTTCTCAATATATTTTCATTATTATTGTATGGATAATTGTCTATTGTATCTCTTTGTTACACTGATTTCTTCTGTTAATATTTAATGAATTGGTTTAAAAAAAATAAATAAATAAAATAAAATAGATGGAAATACCATTACCGTCTCTAAAGAAGTTACAATGTTGGGCGTGTACTTGGATCCTTCTTTAACCTTCTCTAGACAAGTTAACTCCATAATCCCTTCATCAGCATACACCCACAAACTCATTAATGCCTGCAGACCCTACTTATCAGCAGACAGCTGCCTAACCTTTGCAAGAGCCCTCATTCTGTCGAAACTCAATTATTGTAATATCCTCCTGGCTGGCACTGAGACTACCAGCATTAAAAAACTACAGGTCACACAAAACAATGCCTTACAGGCAGCACTAAAGATACCAAAAAGAGAACATATTTCTGAAATCATACACAAAGTGTGCTGGCTACTTGTTCGGGACCGGATCAAAAACAATGGCAATCACCCACAAATGCATCACTAACATAGCTCCTAAATATCTTTCCAACCTGCTAACTCCAACCCAAACCACCAAGACCACACTCTCCGCTACATCCTTCCTTCTATCATTTCCGAAATTCAAAAGAACAAAGGCTGGGGGACGTAGCTTCCCAGTTGTGGCAGCCAAAGTTTGGGACACCCTACCTCTAGACATTAGATCTGACCCTTCCCACGCCTCATTCCGCAGAAAACTCAAAGCCTGGTTCTTCACCTCCACTGTGTAACCTCTGTGCCTTAATGCTTACAGTTCCATCCTTATACAATATACTTCTGTGAATACATCTGCTCTATGTCATTGCAAACTGCCTATGTTAATAAGGTTGAACATGTAAACACTACTGATTATGTACCAGCGGGATTACTTATATGTAAATATCTTATGTCTGTAAATATTCTGATTATGATTTATGCCAAACCACTGTTTTCCATTGTTGCCTGTGGTAACCCTGTAATGTGTTTTACCTGCTTTCCAGCCCCCAGATCCCTACAGGTTTGGTGCATGCTACAAATGCTAAAAAAAATGTAAAAAATTTAAAAAAATAAAAATCGGCAAAAGTCTGATAGTATAAATAATGCCGCAAGGGCTCTCCACTTGTTGCCAGTAAGAAACTGTTGATTTCATCTTAGCATGTATGGTCCATCGAGCTATTGATGATGAAGCGTTACTTTTTTATCTGACAAATTCCTTTTGTGCCATCATGAGCATAGACTGTGTTCAGGTGGTACACAGTTTATGACTATTTCAAGAATTGAGAAATGCGGGTTGAGTCATCAGGCCTTCTTAGTCTGTGCATTAAGGACCATCTCAGATAATAACTTCAGGAAACATCATAAGACATCAATCTTTAGCTACCAATATCCCATTGACAAATGTCTGTGTTGTCTATATTGAACTGCTTTGTGCCAGGAGGCTACCAGTAGCTGCCTAAAATAATTATGTTATATAACATTATAACCTTATATGATTATGAGGGGAGGCTAGCTTAAATAGGAATACAGATTCTAGCTATCACCCCCATGTCGTGGGTGTACACAAGCATTATCGGCCCACCAGCCCAAACCTAGGAGAGAACTGAGGGCCATTACTGGCCATGTGTGCCCCGACAAGGGGGTTGATTGCTATTTGATCCACAGGGCTCCAACCAGGATGAACAAATTTGTATTTTAATTTTCATGAGAGAACTAGGCTCCATGTGTATTGTGCAAGCCCAGTCTCTGATGAAAATAACAAAACAACAAGATGGCACCCACCACAGTAAATATAAAGAGACTTGTGTCAGGTGCCAGTAATGGAAGGGAGCGCTGGGACCAGAGCACAAAGCTCCAGTCCAGCAGGTAAGTTTGGAGGGAGGAAGGGGGTGAGTAGGGGTGCAGGATGTCTTAGGGGGTGGGGAGAGGTTGGTGGCATGGGGAGACAACAGGGATGGTCTCCCTTTTGCTCCTGCACATACAAGATGGTGGCACCCGGGGAAGGGCCTCGGGTAGTTCTAGAAATGCAGGCAGAATACTGTGGGCCTCATTACGACCCTGGCGGAAATCGCGGTGCAAAATGCACCATGGAGCACGGCGGAAAGCTGCCGATAGCGCCATGGGGGTTGGCGGATTTTCCGCCCCATTCCGACCTTGGTGGGGCGGTAAATCCCCATCCCCCATTTTACCCTTCCCCATTCCCATTTTTGCCCCATAGGGTATAATGGGAGTGGGGAAGGCGTTAATTACGCCACCGTAAAATACGGTGGCGTAATTAACAACAAGGTCCCGTAGCGCCATGGATTTCTCCGCCCGGAAAAACCAGGCGGAAAACGCTCCATGGCGCTACGGGAACTCGTAGTAGGGCGGACGGGTCCGCCGCGAATAACGCTGGCGTAAACCCACTCCGCCAGGGTCGTAATGAGGCCCTGTGTGTTTTTACAGCCATCTGTATCTCTGAGTGCCCTTTCCCAGGAGCAAATGTATTTTCACATTTGGTTATGTTGTCAGGGTTGGCCCTTGTATGCAGGGTCCAGTATTTATGGTTCATGGGTTGCAGTAGTGTGGACACCTGTAACCAGCAGAGACACAAAGGTTCTCGAATTAATATTTCTTGGATGTTTGAGGAGCTACTAGTGAATCATCTTGGAATATAAGCATTTTAGGGTCCTTCATCTTGATGCTGAGCAGTTTTAACTCCTCTATGAAGCATACAATGAATCTTAATAGTATATTTCACATCTGGCATAGGAGTCACTCCTATGTCAGCATGTCACATCTATACATGTTGCGGCATGTTCAGGCCTTAATAGGATCGCCCTCAGAACCCTGTTACACAACATCATTTCCAGTGTGGCTTTCTCTGTATTTTTCAGGAATTCTATTGCTGTTAGGGAGAATTTTCATTCTATGGCTAATTTCCCTCACCTAGTGAGTCCCCCAGCAGCTTTGCTGGATTTCTGGAGTTTATTTTTTCCACTTGGTTAGAGTGTGAGCCTTTTGCCCACTCTTACCAGTGTTTTGCCATGTGTACTCCTACTGCTTTTGTGTTTTTGGGCTCTGGGGCACACCCCTCCATGAGCCCCAGTTTTGTGTGTGTTACACAGCACCTTCAGTGCAGTAACACAAGGTTGTCTTTAAGACTACCCTCTGACTCCATTTTCTGAGGCTGACTACCGTCCCCCAGGAATAGGTAAAGTTGCCATTAACTTTACATAGTCACATTTAAAACTACAGACCCAGTACACCCCATCTTACTGGAGTATTGGAAAGGGTTAATTCCTATCCCTTTTCGTCTGTGCCTCTCTGAGCTTTGTTTTGCTCTTTTAACATTTAGACTTGGCTGGTGCAGTGGTATCTACCTAACATTTCTACCGCAATTATACTATATAAACGTGATATTGTTCCAGGCTATTATATTAGCCTGAAACCTAAACACGCTTGACCAAATACTCTTTCTTTTGGCTCTGGTCGGGTTTATTCGCCATTTCTTTTTGTTAAAGTCCTTCTTGTGTTTTACTTTGCACGGCAAACCAGGTTTGCCTTCTTTGTTCACCGTCTTTTGGTGGGCTTCTGCAGAGAAGCCCTCCTCTTGGCGCCTGGGTGTCTAGGTGGGCTGAATGTGAGGGAGGGGTGTAGTCACCCCCTGCACAGGGTATCCTAGGAAACCCACGTCACACTTTGCTATGATTGACTGGGGTGGTTGTCCGGGCCGGACAACCCCACTGCTGCATGATTGACAGCCAGGCTGTGTGAATGGGGGATTTTCACATAAAAGGCAGGACACTTGGGCTGGAAGTCAGAGTTGCCACTGGAACTACAAGGAACCGAAGAGAAGCGGAGAAGAAGACGGCTGCTGCAACTACCAAGTCCTAGTGAAGCCCTGCTGCAGTCCTGAGCTATCTACTGTATCTCTCCAGGACTGAAATCTCTACACTGGCTCCCAGTGGCTGCAAGGATTAAGTTCAAAACCCTCTGCATTGTCCACAAGGCCTTCTGGTGCCTGGGGCCTAAATACCTTCAACTCTCTCTTCCTAAATATCTTCCTTCCCGAGCCCTTCGCTCATCCGTCTTCAACTCCCTCAGGGTCAGCCGCTTCTCAAAGCAACGAGCTGGGGGTAGATCTCTCTCCGCGGCAGGGGCCTCCCTCTGGAACAGCCTTCCTGCCTCCCTGAAACTTGAGGAGAACCATCTCCGGTTCCGGAAGCACCTCAAAACCTTCCTCTTTGCTTCTGCTTTCTCTCTCCCTCTCCCCTGCTAAATTCTTCACTGAAACTGCACTGAATCTGCTACTGGGCCACTCTCACCGACCTCGGTCCTGGGCCCAGCCACTCTCCACTTGCACTGCCTCCCTGGCAACCCCTGCACTGCAGGACTATCTCTGTATCCCTACAGCCCCCCCTTCCCAGCACTTGTCTGCACTTACCTTGCACTTGCCACCAGCTGGCCCTATTTATTTATTTTTTACTCTACTTACTTTGTACTGCACTTCCCCCCTCCCCTTCCCCTTGCACTTTTCCCTTCCCCCTACCCCTGCACTTGTGCGGTCTGAATGACACCTGGCCTAGTAGGATCATTGTCTGTCTTCCCCTTGTTCCCCCCTCCCTGCCTCGTCGCGCCTTGAAACACTTGTGTATAGGCGCGTTACAAATGCCATATCATTTCATATCATATGATAACGTCTTTTGTTTCAGAACACCGGTCCAGAAAATCATAAGGTACTTACCTTGAGTTGTTTCATCCAAAGTGAATTGGTTGTGTGTAGTGTATTTTAAGTGTGGTTTTAATTTTAATAGAGGTGAAGTGTTTTGCAACCAGTTGGTCAAAAATAAATGTACTTTTACTTTTTAACCAAAAACCTTGAGTCAGTGTTTGCTTGAGTCACAGTAATTGTGGTTCCTTTGTGTAATCTCTACTACTGCTCATTTGCTCTTGAGATAAGTCTGGCTGCTCCGCTACTGCTACCACTTTAACAGTGTAGTACAGGCTTGTACCAAAGGTGAACTTGTATTGCCACTTGTAGTCTTAATTGTGTGTAGTGGTCCCTAAGGGCACTGCGGAGGATTCTGCCTAACAGTTTCTAATACATTTTGAATCGCTGGAAGTATTTTGATGAAACTTAAACAAATAAACTTGCCATGGGATGCTCCAAACTGGAACTTTTGGGAATATTTTGTTAAACAGTTCAGAAAACAATTCTGAGTGAACCTTAAAAAGGAAAGTGCTCAAAACGATATTTTGGGGCAAATTGATGGTTTCACATTAGAGTATAAGTCAGGAATGGGAAAGAGGACCAAACCTGTAGTTAGAGACTTTGGGGTGGGTTTTGAAGTCTATTTGTGGCAGAAGGTTTTTGTTTAAAGGGGAAATTCCATCAAAATCTCGCAGGATTTCCATGGTAAATCTGCAATACATGCTCACAAAATAAAATGTGACACATGAACCGAAGAATGAAATGTGCAACAGAGGACTTCTTGGAGAATTTAAATAAGGGGAGTGTGGTGCGGCCCCTTTAAGGGTTTCGGCATGCGGCGGAGTGATGTTGCACTCCGCCGCGTGCCTTCAAATAAAGGGGGCGTGCCCGCGTCGCGCAGTGCGACCGGGGAGCACAAGCCTGCAACACGTCTCTGTGCGAGTCTATACCAGAGGGGCCTGGGGGGCTCAAGGAACATCACAAGGGGTATGGGACACCCCCACAACAGTGGCAACGAGGCTGGTAACGCGCCCGGGCCTGGCAGTGATTATTCCTGGAATTTGTGTTCATAAACGAGGGACGGAATCCACTCGTTCTACGCCAGGGGTAAGGTGCGGCCCAGGAGGCGGTGGCCATTTTGTCTTCAAGGTACGGATGTTTCACGGTGCTCCGGTGGGGTCCACGAATGCCATCCAAACCTAATTTTTGGAACATTGAGTAGCTTACCTACATGGACATGCCTGGAATTTTTATCATTTTTCAAATTCAAGCTGAATTTGGTCGAGTGAAGGTGAGGGACTGGGAGGGGATACTGGATGTCCTATGCATTTCCCCTAGACCTTCCTTGGCTCAATTTCTGGACACTCCTCACTACTGGGGCCTGGTTACACCTTCAGTGGCCATCCACTCTGTCTGGACTTTCTGTTGTGGGCTCTGTGCCCTGCACTGGTGCTGGTGTGGATTTCTGAAGATCAGGAAGGCCTGCAGGGGTTTTGTCCTGTGTATATCCTGGTGTGGAAGTTTTGAAGATAAAGGTGGCCTCAGTAGGCCAATCTGGCTGGGTAAGTTGCAGCCCCTGTGCAGTCCAAGATGGGTGCTTGTGTGCTTGACCCATGAGTGATCCAGCTAACCAGGACGGAGGGCAGGCAGCGTTACAACAACAGCCGCCTCAAGGACTACCCCCACCTCAACCCCCAGCAATGGGCCAAATGAGGGCCCCGGAAGCCCTTCCACCCGTCCCTGAGTTTGATGTGTCCGGTCCTCCATCCAGTCTGGGGCCTAGGTGGATGCGATGGGTGGATCGATTGGACATGTACTTTTGGGCAAAAATGGAAATCAGTGACGACAGCAAGCTGGCCACGCTGTTGTATGCTGCAGGGCCTACGGTGCACAACATTTTTGATTCCCTCCAGCCTGCAGATGCATCCTATGGCGCAGCAAAGACTGTTCTGCATAATTATTTCATCCCCTTGTCCAACGCTGACTATGAGCGCTTTTCCATGCTGTCCACTCGCCAGAAGGATGATGAGACACTGGATACTTTTCATGGCCACCTCAGGAGGCTGTCAGTAGCATGTGCATGGGACAATCCCGACCACATGGTCAGGAGCCAGCTCATCTAAGCGTGTTCCTCAAGAAAGCTACAAAGGCAGGCGCTGAGCTACCTGGGAATCACTCTACCCCACATCCTAGAGCTGGGTGCTGCCAGGAAATATCAGAGGTACGCGCGACAAGGATGGAAGCAGGTGCACGTCCTATCAAGTCGGAGGAGGTCTGCGCCATGGGCCGTGGTGGCAGGGGTATCATGAGGCCGTCTCGAAACTTCTGCGATAGGGGCGGAAAGCAAGGAGAAGCATGCCTAAAGTATCGGTACGACCTACCCAACCCTGGAGAATGCCCAGCAGCCGGAAGAAATTGTGGGCGGTGCGGCCTGGCAGACCACTATGCCAGGGTGTGCAGAGCCTCCCTGCCGGTAATGGTGCCCAGGGGCCCAGTGTGGTCAGGATTCTTCAGACAGTCTCGCCCTCCAAATGTCACCCAGGTAGACCAAAGGGAGGAGGGCGCACAACCTGACGAGGAGGAGGATGAAGAATAGGAAAACATTTTATTTGTGCCAAGCATTGAATCCCTTAAGTCCAAGGGCCGAAGACAACGGAGGTGCGTCGTAGCAGTCAATGACTCTCCCATTCCGGTGCTGGTGGACACGGGGGTGTCAGTCAATGTGATGGCCAGAGAGCACTATGATGCTATGAATTGCACCCCAAAACTCTCAGCCCCTAAATCTCGAATCTTCACGTTTGGGGGTTCACATCCTATCCCCCTGGATGGTGCATTTGTGGCTCAGGTGGGGCATGGAGGCTCAAAAATAAAAGCATGATTCTATTTGACGCCCGTCAGCACCAACACGCTGCTAAATTGTGCGGCAGCTGAAGCCCTTGGACTCGTAAGTTTTGCATGCTCTGTGTATGTGGAGGACATACAAACGCTACTATGCTAAACTGTTCCAAGGGATTGGATGCATGACCGGCGACCCAGTGAGGCTGCACATTGATGAATCTGTGCAGCCCATTGCCCTCAAGTACTGCAGGGTGCCTTTCCATCTGAGGGAGTTGGTAGACAAGAAGTTGTACAACTTGGTAAACCTCAACATCATCGAGAAGGTGGGGGCCCGACACCATGGGTGTCTCCGATTGTGGTTGCCAGGAAACCCAATCAACAGGATTCACTGAGAATTTGTGTGGACATGAGACTCCCCAACAAGGCGATCCGCAGGGAACGACATCTCACACCAATTGACGACATCATTACAGAGCTGCAAGGGGCTCACTTCTTCTCGAAGCTTGATTTTAGGGCTGGATACCATCAAGTCCTCTTGCATCCAGATTCAAGATACATCACAACATTCACGACTCACCGGGGCCTGTACCAGTATAAGCGACTCAGCTTCGGGTGTCCTCTGTAGCTGAGGTTTTTCAAAACATCATCAGGGGTGCACTGGCAGACCTTGAGGGTGTGCTGAACATCCTTGTGTTCACCAGGTCGGAAGTGTACCACCTGCACAAACTGGCCAGGACATCTGAATGGCTGCAATCCTTGGGTCTAACGCTCCATCGCAAGAAATGTGAATTTCTGAAGACAAACATTGAGTTCTTCGGCTTCATGTTTAAAGAGGGTGGAGTGTCTCCCGACCCCAGAAAGATAAAAGACATTAAAGATGCACGACCGCCCGACAATGTATCCGAAGTCAGAACTTCCTGGGCATGGTAACATACTGTGGCTGTTTTATAAAAAACAGCCACAGTATGGGCCCTCACCAAGAAGGAGACCGCTTCGCAATGGGGACCACTGGAGCAAGCAGCATCTGAGGACATTAAGAGCGTCCTCATGGAGGAAGACACAATGGCTTTCTTCGACCCTGCCCTCCAGTCTGAGATAATCGTGGACGCTAGCCCTTTTGGCCTGGGAGCTGTGCTGACACAAGTGGGGCATGACTCCAGCGTCCTCCTGGTGGCCTATGCCAGCAAGGCCTTGTCCGAGACTGAACAGTGCTACTCTCAGATAGAGAGGGAGGCGCTGGCTGTTCTTTGGGGGTGCAGGCACTTCCGGCTGTACATTCTCTGTAGGCCAGTGACAGTGGTGACCGACCATAAGCCCCTGCTGCCTATCCTGGCTGGATCCTCATCGAAACCACCAGCGAGGATCGAAAGGTGGATGCTGGTGCTTCTGGAGTATGGGGGCTCGCTGGAATATCGGCCTGGCTCCAACAACGCAGCCGACTATCTGTCTCACCATCCCGGTGGTCACCACGCCGGCAAGGTGGATGCCTGTGCAGTAGAGGCCGATGATCACGTTCAACTGGTGATCGAGGCGGCAACCCCAAATGCCCTGCCACCGGAGGAACTGGAGGTGGCCTCCACTCAGGAGGAGTGCTTCCGCATCCTCAAAGCGGCCATGCAAAAAGGATCCTGAAGGTGCGTGCTGGAGTCGCAGGCAGGGCATATGCAGGAGGAGAAGGTGGTGCTCGAGCAGCTTTGGAGGGTTGTCATTCTCGGCCAATGGACTGCTGTTGAGAGGAGATCCAATTGTTGTCCCACAGGCCAAAGTCCAAGAGGTAACTGGCCTGGCCCACCAAGGCCACCAAGGAGCCGCAAAGACCAAAGCCCGCCTACCCCTCAAGGTATGGTTCCTGGAGCTTGAGTGATGGGTTGATGAGTATGTAGCCTCATGTGTGTGGTGCCAGGCAGCTTTCCCTGCACAGAGGGAGCCATCAAAGTTATGTCCTACGGCACACATCCCTGGGAGGTTTTCCACACAGACTTTGGATCCACTTTGCAAGGGACTCACTTCCTGGTGCTGGTGGATGAGTACTCCAGGTACCCGGAAGTAGAATTGATCCAGTCGGTGGCCTTCGAACATGTGGTGGTGGCAATGGAAAAAGTGTTTGCTGCCCATGGTCTCCACACAACCCTATGCTCAGCGAATGTGCCTCCCTTCCAAGGAGAGCACTTTGCTGGCCTAATGGACGATTATGGAGTGCAGCATCGGAAAGTCACCCCGCTCTGGCCGAGGGCCAACGGGGAGGCGGAGAGGCTAATGCACACCATGAACAAAGTGTTCCGAATTGCACAAGGGCAGCGGCAGTGCCTGGAGAGGGCCCTGTATAAGTTTCTGCGGGTCTATCAGACAACCCCACACACCTCGATGGGGGTGGCCCCGGCGGACGCCCTGTTCAAGCGGTGCCCGAGGGGTCTGCTGCCTGAGGTCATTGAGAAGGAACTGGGAGTCATCAATGACCAGCAGGTGGAGCAGGACCGACGGCTGAGGATCGAGCAGGAAAATGTGAGGAGAGGCCTCTGACCTCAACAACTTGTGCCTGGCGACGAGGTTCTAATTCGAAACAGATACCCCCGTGGGAAGATATCTGTGACATATGAACCTGAGCCGCTGGACGTGATTGCTGTAAAAGGGTCCATGGTGATTGCCTCGGATGGACGGGCATCGGTCACGAGGAATGTCAGCTTCTTTAAGAAACTGGGAGAGCCCCGGGCTGAGGTACCCCAGGAACAGGACATTGCGGGCATACCCAACGAGGGCAGGGTTCCTGAATCCCTCCCTCGGCCTCCTGTCAGCATACCGGCTATCAGTGGAACTCCCATTCCCAAGGCGAGCAGGAGGTACCCCCTGAGGACAGGGCGAGGGAAACCTGTTTGCCTCAGCGACTATGTTTTGGATCAATGACTGTGTTTGACCCAGGCAGGGTCTGCCAGGCGTGGGAGTGGGAGGGCCATGGTGTGGCTGTGAATACAGGGGTTTGCTGGGCACAGTTGTGTGGTTTGACATGTGTTTTGAGTTCAGTGTTGTTTATGCAATCATGTGTTTATTTGTTTTGTCCTCATGAAAAAGGAGGAGTGTGGTGCGACCCCTTTAAGGGTTTCGGCATGCGGCGGAGTGACATTGCACTCGGCTGCGTGCCTTTAAATAAATGGTGCGTGCCCGCATCGCGCAGTGCGACCGGGGAGCCCAAGTCTGCAACATGTCTCTGTGGGAGTCTGTACCAGAGGGGGTTGGGATGCTCATGGAACATCGCGAGGGGTAGAGGACACCCCCACAACATGGAGGAACTAAAAAGGAGGAGGGAAACACCTAGGCAGTTGCAGTGGGAATTGTGAAACATTTACATTTTCAAGTGTTTTCCCATTCCGGCTGTAAAACGCAATCTACTTTCCATTGATGAAAGGCATTTTCACTGTAAAATCATGTTAATTGTGTAGTCATCTTGTGTTCATTTCATTTTAAATTCTCAGTAAATTCTCAATCAATTACTGTGGGATCAAAGGGATGTTCTGAAAAAACTATTTTCAAAAAATATGGTAATATATCAATGGGACCACAAACTTTAGCACAACACACATGGCTGATGATTTAAGTGTAATGAGTATATGGGCTCCAGCAGTAGGACTTGTCTACTGGTAACTCGGAGAGTAAACATGGCTGAAAGCTCTTTTTGGCATTTTTTTGCAGTGGGGACAGTGGATAGTGGCTGGTGATAGCTGGTAAGTTACAAGGCAGGGTGTTATGGGCTCTGGTTGATTGAACGGGATATGGGTCTCAGCAGGAGTACTGGCCCACTGGCTATGTGCAGGTAGATATGGGTCATGGACATAGGCCATGGCCCACTGTCTATTTGCTTTATTGTTGCAAAATGGAAAATGTACACTGCCAAAAGTATCTGGTTACTTACAATGCAAGAGATGTGAGCCACACACTGTGGCTGCACAGATGTTCCGTGAACAGCAACTAACCAAATTTAGATCTGGTCTGAGACACACATTTATTTATTTTATTTTATTTCTTAATTTTAAATGCAGTAACTCACAGGGCTACAGCTTCAAAGCACCTGGTGAATAATACTAAAAAAGTTGCAAGTGTGAAATGAGGTTACACAATCATGTAGTGTGTTAGGAAGAATTCTCTGCTTAGGCTGAATTTCCTAACCTAGTGAGTCCCCCAGCAGCTTTGCTGGATTTCTGGAGTTTGTTGTTTTCATCCTGCCAAGAGTGAGACTCGTGTTCTCCCACTGTTGGACATGAATGTGGTTGATTTCTATGAATGTCAATGTGTTCTATGGGCTAGGGGGTCTTTTACTCCATAGGGCCTCATGTGTTTTGCTATGTGTGTTACACAGCACCCTCTGTGCCGTAACACTGGGGTGTCCTAGAGGATCCCCACCATAGACTCCATACCCTGGGACTGACTACTGTCTCCCAGGGCATGTAAAGTCACCATTGGCTTTACTAGACCTAAATTTACTTACGGAACCAGTACAAACCATCCTATTGTGGACGTACTGGTAGGGGTAATTCAATTACCCCTGGGACTGTTGTTCGAGGGGGCACTGTCCCGTCCCCCCTCGTCGAGTTTTGGCTGGTGGCAGTGGATACTACTTTTTATATTCGACCGCAAATATATTCCTATGGGATTCTTCCCATTGTTGGAGGCTAATACTTTTTCACATTAGTCTCTAACATACCGCCGGTTTATTTGTCTTAAATAAATCCACTGGTTGGTATTTTCTGCCAGAACTTGTTTTTTAAAATGGCGTATGTGTTCGCCTCTGTAACTCCGAACCAAAGGTTGAGCCCTTTGTTCCACATTTGGCGGGCTTCTGCACAGAAGCCCTCCAGAGTGGTGCCATTCTGTCTGGGTACCACAGGGGTGTGGGAGGGGGTTTAGGCACCCTGGACTGAGTTGCCTTGCCAACTCAAGTCGCACTCTGGTGTGATTGGCCCGAGTGGTGAGCCGCCCCGCTCACCTCTTAGCATGTTTGATTGACATCTAGGCTGAATGAATGGGGGTTTTCTGCATAAAAGCAGGGCTTTTGGGACTGGAACTTCAGAAGTCGCCACAGGACCTAAGAATCCGACGAGGGTAAAGCTGAGCCGACCTGCAACGACGACACCTCCGGTGGAGCCCTGCTGAACTGACTCACCACTTCCCAACGACAGAGGAGATCTCCCTGCTGGAGAGTCTTCTTCTCCTGACTGGTGGGAACAACCAGTCCCTTGCTTTTTCTTCGCTTCCAGGACGTCTAGTGGTTGAATTGCCCGTGCTGAGCACCCCGGCAACCGGATAGCCACTAACCACTGTACCGCGACCAAAAGGTGGTGCCTTGTGACGGAGCACTCCGCGGCTGGTCTCTTCCCTGGTGGTGCAACGATCTTCAACTTTTCCTCGACGACGAGATCCTCTCATCTTCTGGCAAAGCCCCGACTTGCATCCACCACCAGGAACAACTGCGCCGCCGGAGCTGTCTCTTCACTTGCAAGGTACTGTGTCCACATGGCTGCCCTTGAAACGGTTAGCGTGAGGTGTCTTAAATCCTTACCTTTCCATTGGGTCGCCTGCACACCTTCTTAAACGTTTGTTCTAAAACTGGTCCAACCTTTCTGTGACTTTTGCTCTGAAGACTTGAAGTGCATTTCCACTGTGATACTTTTGGGACATACAGCCTTGCCTCTCTCCGAGTGGGCCTGGCCTCTGAATTTTGTGATTTACAGTAGACCCTGCCTTGCTCGCCTTGCATTTGTTTCATAAAAAAGTGTTGGTACTGAGTTGGTTTCATACCCTGCCTTTCTCTCTCCCTTTCTAACGTATACTGGAGTGCCATCTAGGTTAAAGCATTCACCAATGTCTGCAAATAAGTGGTGCCGTTGAACCTAGACTTGTCGAAATATTGTTAGGGGATTCATATATATTTATAGTAATTGTGATTGAAGTTGTTTGCCATATTAGTGGCAGTGTGTTTTTCACAGATGTGTTTTTAAATAAATAATTATATATCTTGACACCCAAGCTCTGATCAGTGTCTGCTTGTTCTACTGTGTAAATTGCCCTATCCTGTATACTCCAAATACGGCCTAACTCGTCTTGAGAGAAGTCTGACTGCTCAGCCAACACTACCAGGTAAATCTGGGTGGTGCAGACTGCTACCAATCGGGTTTACTGCTAACTCCTGTAGACTTAAACTTTTTGCAGTGGTCCCAGAGGGAACTGCACAGGTTTCTGCCTAACACTGGTGTACAGTAGTGGGATTTGTATCGAGTATACAGTTTAGAGTGCTTTTCAACACTTTAGGATAACTAACCACAAAGTTTAGCACTAAAAAGCAACTTTCTAAAAACATGTCTACTATGGAAGTTTACAGTCAGGAGTCCTTGTCGGGAAAAAATACTGAGAGTTTGAGAGCTCTCTGTAGACAAGAGAATCTTTCTGTAAAAGGCAAGAAAGTAGAACTGATGGCGAGATTGCTGAAAAACTAAAGTCTGGGTACTGGTTCAGAGGCGCCAACTTCTCCAGCAAATGTAGATAACAGTAATGGTGTTGATCTAAATCAAAGTTCTGATGATAGTGATGAAGAGGCTGAAGAGGAAGGAGAGGCTAATGAAACTGTCTCCCCTGTAGCTCTGTCTGCCTTACCAGCTGTACCTTCTGGGCCTATGGCAGGTCCCACACTAAGTCCTCAAGTCCTTGAACTAGAAAAAATTAAAATAGACTTGGAAGTCAGAAGGATTACTGCTCAAACTGAACAGAAACACCAAGAAATGCAACACATTCTTAGGCTCAGAGAAATGGATCTCAAGCATGAGATAGAAATGAAAAAGTTGTCTGTCGAAACGGCTTCTGTCTCTGGCTCCTCTAGAAGTTCCAGTCCCAAAAGACCCTGGATGCCTAAAGAATTAATTGGTATGTATGAACCAAAGTTGGATGTGTTGGATTGGCTGAGTTTGTTTGAGTACAATCATGGGCTCCAGAACATCGCAGGTAATGAGTTACTTACCTGGTTGTTCTCTAGGCTTCCCCCTGTTGCAACTGATGTGGTAATGGAGTTGGGGGAGGAGGATAGGAAAGTATATGAAAGTGTGAAACTAGCTTTGATAGCTAGATTTGGGAAGACCCCTTCCCAGTATTGTAAGAGGTTTAGAACCCTCAAAAAGTATGATGGTACCCCTTGGGCTACCTGGGTGAGTGAAGGGTTGAAAAACTTAGAGGGATGGATTAAGGGTTACAAGGTGAACACTTATGAGGGTATGAAGAAACTTTTTATGTTGGAGTCTATTTATGATGCCTGTTCTCCTGAGCTCAGACAGCACTTGGCTGATTCGAAGGAATTGGATTCCAGGAAACTAGCTAAGGCTGCTGACTTGTGGGTTGCCAACAAGGCTACTCATAAGGATTCTGGGGCAACTCAGAAAAAGGATGAGGGAAAACAGCCTAAAAAAGACTCAAAAGAGAATTATAATAACTCAAATTCCAAAGAGGGCCCCAAACAAAACCATAAGGGTAAGCCACAAGGAAAACCACAGCAGAATAGTGTACCTTCTGGTGCCAAACCAGAGGGAGGCCAGAACAAGCCACCATTCCAGAAAGCATTCGGGAAATGCTTTGTTTGTGGCTCTACTGACCATGTGAAAGGAGATCCCAGATGCAAGGGTAAACCTTCAGGGGTCCAGCTTGTCTCCTTAGCCTTCGCTCCAGAGGAGGAAGTCCAAATGGCAAGTGGAAACTTTCTACTGCTAGCTGATGAACACATTGGAGTCTCAGCCAGTGTTTCTTTAGTGTCTCTGGGTTTGTGGGAACAACAGAATTTAGATGTCTATAATTGTATCCCAGATAATACTAAAGAGTATTATAAGGACAGTGTCCAGGTGAATGGTCAGGAGACTCCTGCCATTAGGGACACTGGGGCCAGCATAACTGTGGTGGATAAATCGTTTTTTTCAGGCTGAGGATGTTGCTAAGGCACCCAAACGCCTCACCAAGTTAGCTGGAGGGCCTGTGCAGATGCTTCCCCAATTACCAGTTCTCATCCAGTGTAAGAACATGACTGTGAAGATACCTGTCAGCATACAAAGTGAGGTACCAGGACGCGTTCTGTTGGGTAATGATTTAAAAACTCTTGGAGTTGTGTCCCATACCCCCAGACCTCCTAGTAAACGGTTACAGGAGCTAACCAGACCTGCTAGGGAGAGAACCATGAGGGGTACTCCCGTGGAGATGATGAAGAAAGATATCTCTCCCACTCCACTGGAATTGTCAGCTGCTGTCTCAAAGAAATCAGAAGCGAAGGGGAAACCTAAAACTTCTAAACAGAAACCAGCAGCCAGCACTTCAGTGCAGCCAACAAGGACTTCCCCTCGGTTGTCCAAAGTTACACCAGTAACTCCCCCTCCAGCTGAGGCTGAGAGGGTGGTACAACCCTGTGTGGTAGAATTAGACTCTGAAGAAGAGCTAATGGAAGGCCAGGAACTCGTTGGAGATCTGGATCCTATTGACCATCCTGAGCTGCAGTCTTTACTGGAAGAAGGTGGACCCAACAGGGCAGACTTCAGTAAGGGACAGAGAGAATGTCCAACTCTGGAAGGTCTTCGCCACCAGGCAGAAGCTCAGGCTGAAGGGCAAGAGCCTGGGAAATACAGGTTGCACTGGGAAGATGGCCTCTTCTACAGTGAACTGACCGAGTCTGAACCTGGAGACTACAAACGACTTGTAGTACCCAAGAGAACAGACAACAGTTCTTGCAGTTAGCCCACGAGATTCCTTTGGCTGATCACTTGAGTTTCAAGAAGACTAAGGAAAGTCTCTCCCTCTACTTTTATTGGCCAAAGATGGGGGCCGAAGTAGAAAGAGACTGCAGGAGCTGCCACACCTGCCAGACCTCTGGTAAGGTTGGCGCCGAGAATGTGGCACCTTTAGTGCCTCTCCCAGTTGTCTGAGTCCCATTTGAGAGAGTAGGGATTGACATTGTTGGTCCCCTTGATCCTCCAACCTCCTCAGGCAACAGGTTTATACTTGTTGTAGTAGACCATGCTACTAGGTATCCTGAGGCAATTCCTATGAGGACTGTTACAGCTCCGGCTGTGGTTAAGGCCATCCTTGGTATTTCTACCAGGGTCGGGTTTCCTAAGGAAGTAATCTCTGACAGGGGGGTCAAACTTTATGTCCCACTATATGAAAGCCATGTGGAAAACCTGTGGAGTTGCTTACAAGTTCTCAACAGCTTACCGCCCACAAACCAATGGGTTGGTAGAAAGGTTCAACCGAACCATGAAGAGCATGATAGGTGCTTTAGAAGAACCCCTTAAACGAAAGTGGGACCTTCTACTGCCATGCCTTCTCTTTGCTTATAGAGAAGTCCCTCAGGAGGGAGTAGGTTATTCTCCCTTTGAGCTTTTCTATGGTCATCCCGTCAGAGGTCCATTGGCCATGATTAAGGAGGGGTTGGAGAGTGCTCCTTCCCCCAAGCCAGTCAGAGTGACTGACTACGTGATAGGTCTCCGGAGGAGAATGTCGCACATGATGGCGGAAGCAAGTGATAACTTGAAAGCTGGACAAGCATTGGTCAAGCACTGGCATGATCAAAAGGCTAACATGGTTGAGTTCACTCAAGACCAGCTAGTTCTCGTTATGATCCCAACAAGGCAGAGGGCTTTGCAAGATAAATGGATGGGACCCTTCAGAGTTGTGGGTAAACTTGAAGAGGTCAACTATCTGGTGGACATGGGCAATCCCAAGGAGGCTCCAACAGTCTTCCACACCAACAGACTCAAAGCGTATGTCTCGAGACCTGATGTAGGAGCGTTGCTTCTACATCATCAGAGGAAGAAGAAGAGAGTGAAGCTCTTCCGGATCTCCTCAGAGGCTTACCTTTAGACGAAACAATTGAAGGAGTAAATCTCTCTTCAAATCTGACACCTGAGCAACAAGAAGAGTGCAAATCTATGTTGAATCAGTTTGCCTCTCTGTTCTCACTTTCACCAGGCTTGACCCCTTGGGGCCAGCATGACATACTCACTGGTGACTGTCTGCCAGTCAAAAGCAGAGGATACAGAATGTCAGAAAGTGTAAGAACCCACATCAAAGGTGAGGTCAGAAAGATGCTTGATCTCGGGGTAAAAGAGCCCTCTACTAGTCCATGGTCTAGCCCAGTTGTGTTAGTACCAAAGGCAGGATCTAAAGAACTTAGATTCTGCGTGGATTATAGAGCTCTTAATGCAGTCACCAAGACTGATGCCCACCCTTTGCCAAGAACAGATGAGTTGGTGGATAGACTTGGTTCAGCCAAGTTCCTCAGCACATTTGACTTGACGTCAGGCTATTGGCAAATAGCCCTGACAGACCATGCCAAGGTGAAAACTGCATTTTCTACCCCAGCTGGCTTATACCAGTTTAAGGTAATGCCTTTTGGATTGAAAAATGCACCTGCTACATTTCAACGGATGGTAAACCAGGTTCTGAATGGGTTGGAGGACTTCTGCATGGCATACTTGGATGACATAGCAGTGTTCAGCAATTCCTGGGAAGAACATGTAACCCACCTAAGAGATGTTTTGCAGGCTCTTGGATGAGCCAATCTGACCATAAAGGTGAGTAAATGCCAAATTGGACAGAGTACGGTAGTCTATCTTGGACATGAGGTAGGAGGTGGAGAAATAAGGCCTTTGCGCAGTAAGATTGAAGCTGTACAAAATTGGACAACACCTACTACTCAGACCCAGGTGAGAGCCTTCTTAGGTCTCACTGGGTATTACAGGAATTTCATTGAGAACTATGGGACCATAGCTTCTCCTCTGAATGTCATCTCCTCTCCAAAATTCCCTAAAAAGGTTAGATGGAATGAGGAGTGCAATCAGGCCTTTGAAAACCTGAAAAATGCTCTTTGCCAAGCCCCAGTACTCAGAGCCCCTGATTACCACCAAACTTTCATTGTGCAGACAGATGCTTCAAATTTAGGAATAGGTGCAGTACTCAGTCAACTGGATGGGAAAGGTAGGGAGCACCCCGTTTGCTTCATCAGCCGCAAGCTAAAGGATCCTGAAACAAGTTGAGCAACAATCGAAAGAGAATGCTTTGCTATAGTGTGGGCTCTGAAGAAGTTTAGGCCATACTTGTATGGTTCTACTTTTGTCATTCAGACTGACCAGCAACCCTTGAGATGGTTAATGCAAATAAAAGAGGAAAACCCAAAACTACTGAGATGGTCAAACTGCCTGCAAGGGTTTGATTTCACCATTGAGCACAGGTCAGGGTCACAACCAAAATGCTGATGGTCTCTCTAGGATGTATATCATCGACTAGAGGTATGAGATTCATCCAGGAGTGGATTAAATCCTCCTGTCCCTTAGTCTGGGGGGCGCGAGTGTTAGGGAGAATTCTCTGTTTAGGCTGAATTTCCTAACCTAGTGAGTCCCCCAGCAGCTTTGCTGGATTTCTGGAGTTTGTTGTTTTCATCCTGCCAAGAGTGAGACTCTTTTTCTCCCACTCTTGGACATGAATGTGGTTGATTTCTTTGAATGTCAATGTGTTCTATGGGCTATGGGGTCTTTTACTCCATAGGGCCTCATGTGTTTTGCTCTGTGTGTTACACTGCACCCTCTGTGCTGAAACACTGGGGTGTCCTAGAGGATCCCCACCATAGACTCCATACCCTGGGACTGCCTACTGTCTCCCAGGGCATGTAAGGTCACCATTGGCTTTACTAGACCTAAATTTACTAACAGAACCAGTACAAACCATCCTATTGTGGACGTACTGGTAGGGGTAATTCGATTACCCCTGGGTCTGTTGTTCGAGGGGGCACTGTCCCGTCCCCCCTCATCGAGTTTTGGCTGGTGGCAGTGGATACTACTTTTTATATTCGACCGCGAATATATTCCTATGGGATTCTTCCCATTGTTGGAGGCTAATACTTTTTCACATTAGTCTCTAACATCCCGCCGGTTTATTTGTCTTAAATAAATCCACCGGTTGGTATTTTCTGCCAGAACTCGGTTTTTAAAATGGCGTATGTGCTCGCCTATGTAACTCCGAACCAAAGGTTGAGCCCTTTGTTCCACTTTTGGCGGGCTTCTGCACAGAAGCCCTCCAGAGTGGTGCCATTCTGTCTGGGTACCACAGGGGGTGTGGGAGGGGGTTTAGGCACCCTGGACTGAGTTGCCTTGCCAACTCAAGTCGCACTCTGGTGTGATTGGCCCGAGTGGTGAGCCGCCCCGCTCACCTCTTAGCATGTTTGATTGACAGCTAGGCTGAATGAATGGGGGTTTTCTGCATAAAAGCAGGGCTTTTGGGACTGGAACTTCAGAAGTCGCCACAGGACCTAAGAATCCGACGAGGGTAAAGCTGAGCTGACCTGCAACGACGACACCTCCGGTGGAGCCCTGCTGAACTGACTCACCACTTCCCAACGACAGAGGAGATCTCCCTGCTGGAGAGTCTTCTTCCCCTGACTGGTGGGAACAACCAGTCCCTTGCTTTTTCTTCGCTTCCAGGACGTCTAGTGGTCGAATTGCCTGTGCTGAGCACCCCGGCAACCGGATAGCAACTAACCACTGTACCGCGACAAAAAAGGTGGTGCCTTGTGACGGAGCATTCCACGGCTGTTCTCTTCCCTGGTTGTGCAACAATCTTCAACATTTCCTCGACGACGAGATCCTCTCATCTTCTGGCAAAGCCCCGACTTGCATCCACCACCAGGAACAACTGCCCCCGCCGGAGCTGTCTCTTCACTTGCAAGGTACTGTGTCCGCCTGGCTGCCCTTGAAACGGTTAGTGTGAGGTGCCTTAAATCATTACCTTTCCATTGGGTCGCCTCCAGACCTTCTTAAACGTTTGTTCTAAAACTGGTCCAACCTTTCTGTGACATTTTGCTCCAAAGACTTGAAGTGCATTTCCACTGTGATACTTTTGGGACATACAGCCTTGCCTCTCTCCGAGTGGGCCTGGCCTCTGAACTTTGTGATTTACAGTAGACCCTGCCTTGCTCGCTTTGCATTTGTTTCATAAAAGTGTTGGTACTGAGTTGGTTTCATACCCTGCCTTTCTCTCTCCCTTTCTAACGAATACTAGAGTGCCATCTAGGTTAAAGCATTCACCTCTGTCTGCAAATAAGTGGTGCCGTTGAACCTAGACTTGTCGAAATATTGTTAGGGGATTGATATATATTTATAGTAATTGTGATTGAAGTTGTTTGCCATATTAGTGCCAGTGTGTTTTTCACAGATGTGTTTTTAAATAAATAATTATATAACTTGACACTCAAGCTCTGATCAGTGTCTGCTTGTTCTACTGTGTAAATTGCTCTATCCTGTATACTCCAAATACGGCCTAACTCGTCTTGAGAGAAGTCTGACTGCTCAGCCACGACTACCAGGTAAATCTGGGTGGTGCAGACTGCTACCAATCGGGTTTACTGCTAACTCCTGTAGACTTAAACTTTTTGCAGTGGTCCCAGAGGGAACTGCACAGGTTTCTGCCTAACATAGTGTGCTTCCTAACAGTCAGTGTCAAAGATAAGACCTAACAGTGGTTTACATCATGCAGTTGATGCATTGCTAAGGCACCAGTGGTTTCAGAACTCCTGGTGCTTGCAGGTGATTCATATTACTACAAACATAAAACAAGTGGAAACAGGAACTAGTCAGGTACGGTTTCGCTTGGCTAAGTTAGGCAAATCTGAGGTTATTAGGTTATGGTATACATGTGCAGAGTGAATATAGGAGACATTGGGGGCAGTAAGGTTATTTGTGTAATGTATAAAGGCATGTCTGATTTGGATCTTCTGTTCATAGAGCCATATCTCCATATTCCCTTTGAAAATTTGGAGGGAATAATCTGTTTTGAGGGTTGTGTGGAGTATGATGAATCTGAAGTGGGATCCCAAAAACCCTGGCCTGGGACTCATCTCATGTGGTCAGGAAAAGGCAGACACTTCCTGATCCTGACCCTAGTGGAGGTGTTCTGGAGGATCACATGAGAGGGGAATCAGGTCAGGAGAACTGGGAGAACACCTTGACTAATTTCTCTGGATATCCTACAATCTTAAGGGTCTATTGTAGCATTGAAACCTTTTAAGGAAAAGATAATCAGAACATTGGGGGCTTCAATTCCCACAATGCCATAGGTACTGGGATTTGGAAGAAGGGACTCAGAGGCACCAAACTGCAAAATGCAGTATAGCGGTTCTATTGACTGACACTGGATTGGAATTTTTCAATATATAAAGCCTCTTCTGGTGCAAGCCATTAGGAAAAAGAGGTGGAGTAGTTGCAGAGGTTGCCAAGCCGCAGTTGCAGTGGAAAAAGAAAGGAAACAGAGACCCCAGAGCCGCTACTATCTTTAATGTGGATGTTGTTCCTGAGAGGGTCTCCTTGATTGATGGCATTAAATGCAGAGGTTGCGCAGCAGAAAGCGTTGTTGTAACAAGCTTCCGCAGTGGAGAGAAAGGCTGTCCTTATTACGTGTTGTGACCCAGTGGCTGGCAAGCGCTGGAGTGCACTGCGAGCAAGAAAGGCTCCTTTTCGGATCCACATGGGCCGTGGGAAAACCAGAGCAGTCTGCCGTGCAAGAGGCAGAAGAAGAGGCAGAACGAAGAGTGGCAGTGGATCAAATGGAGGCGTGTGCAGACACCAGTGAGTTTTTCCACTGTTGGGTAAACCCGGTAAACTCTGTAATTGACCTCTGGCCACTAATCATAATTTTGAATTCTGAACTAACAGAAAGAAGTATCATTGGTGTCGTAAGAACTTTATAAAGCAAAGTTATAATCATTATCATCACCAACATTGTTGCCAGGACATTTATGTTACGATGGAATTGGCATATACTTACCTTTATGAATCTGATGTATGTATAAGTGTGCAGGACATATTATTTGTTTTAGAATGTTTTCCTTTAGTTTATTTTGATAGGTAGGGACATTCTCTCCAGGTTAGGGATATAGAGGCTTTTGTCAAACCCTTATGAGTTAATAAAATGGCTAAATGTTACCTATGAAAAACCTTTGCCAAGTTGTCCGTCTCATATTTCGGGTCCCTTGCTGGAGGTTGTTTCTGAATTTCTGACCTAATACTATGAGTGGTCACACCCGCTGTGTTTCAATATTTTGAACCTGAATGTAGTTAGGTTGTGAACCTTTGATGATCCTAGCAGTCTGATACTTACAGATGTGTTTATCTACAAGTTGAGGTATTTAGGAACACTGCTATTGATGATTTGGAAAGTAGTACATTCGTTTATGTATGTTATTCTCTTTGCAACGGGGTGCCAGTTGAAAAGGTGCAGGCCTTTTGAGAAATGGTCACAGAGCTTCAGTTCGAAAATAGATCTAGGTGCTTTATTTTGGATATGTTGCAGTTGGCATGCTTGGATTTTGTTTAGGACTATTACAATAGTATAGATGTGAAAGAATGGAGTCTGGTGAGGTATTAAAACCCCTGTTTGAATTACATGTTATTGACCTAATTAAACGATAGGTGTAATTCCATCCTAGGATGTAAAATCTGCAAATCAGATTCCCCTCCATAGCAAAGGCCCAGTGTATCGTTGTATTCTGCTGGATCAGCATCCTGATCTGTACCGCCTGCTCTCCAGTGGCTGCGAGAAGTTTCAGAGGTCAGAGATGCCCATCTGACAAAAGCATTGAAAGTCAAGTCTGTGCAGTGCAGGGCTACATTTAAGATATGCACCTCTGTTCAATACAACTACATACTATGAGAGTTCTACCTTGGTGGTGTGTAAAACATTAAATATAAGCAATTCCTGAGTTCAGGTATTGTGGCAAGCGTGTCCAATAATTATCCAAGTGACACCAATTTAATATCACACGTGTCAGCTCTGTGAGCACAGCTCAGCTGTGGAATGGTTATGTGTATTTCCCATAGCTTGTATTCCCCATAGCTATGCTGTCTGTTGATTCCTGCAAGACGGTAGCCTGGGGAATTGCCACTCTTTGCTACTTTGTGAGGGCAGGAAACCCCCTTTCCAGAGAGCTAGCCACTCTAAAGGAAACTGTCCTGGGAACAGGAATCAAAGGCCACACCCATTCAAAAAAGGCATAGCCTCACACCAGGGTGTTGCATACCAAAAGACCCTTTGGTTCTATTGACAAGTGAAGGGGGCGGGATTAGTGTAGACAGAGGGAGCTCCTTACAGCTGGAGTAAGGTTCACAATCTTGTTTCTCTCTGTCTATATTTTTCCTTCCTGTCCCCACCACTTCCACTAGCACAAATCACTTTGGATGTGATGTCAGAATGCAAAGTCATCTTGTTGCAAGTACAGGGATTGAATGGAAGAAGGAGACCGACACACAGGTGGCATATTTTTTGGTTATAAACTGTTATTGTGTAAAAATAAAAGCAGAAAACCCTATCTGGCCATATTACTAAGAGGGTTTCTCTGCCTTAACCAAATAATAAGAACTCTGTCAGGATGTTCATCAAAAACAAGTAGTCCACTGTTTGTGTGTCAAAACATGTATTTCCTTCATTTGCACTCTAGATTAAACTGGGTAAAGCAGTGATCTTCTTGGTCAAGAAGAATGTCTCCCTTCTTCTGGACGATAGACCAAAGTTCAATTTCGGGGGATGTAAAAGGAAACATTCTTAAGAATATACTTGGCTTAACACTCCACCAAAGCATGTGGGAAAAAAAAGTTGTGTGTCCCAAAAGGGTTAGGTGGGCGGAGGGTGTCTCCCTCTCCCACTAAACTTCCTCAGGTTTCTCAAAACTGTTCACAGTGCCAGGAAGGACAACTTCCTTCTCATGGCTTTTCACCATGCGGTTCACAATGCCAGATGGATTGTCTCCCTTCCCCTGGTCTTTCATAGGCTTCTCACAATGCCAAGAAAATGACAACCTTCCCTTGACTTCTCAGACAATGTTCACAAACATCAGGATGGGATGATTCCCTTTTCCTGGTCTTTCTCCAACTCTTCACAAGGCCAAGAGAATGTCTCCCTTGTCTTGGCTTCACTCACAATGTCCATGAATGAAAACATACAAGGCATTTTATTCACAAATGTCTAGTTCACCAGATGGCTCCCTTCCCCTAACCTTCTCAGGTCCTTTATCTGGCTTGACAATATCAGAGGGAATGACTTCCTTCCCCTGATTTCTTTAGGCTTTACACATCACAACTCTGAATGCCAGGGGGATTCTTCTGTTCCCCTGTGTGTTTCAGGGTTATCTTTAGCAGTTGAAAATGCCTATGGTAAAGGCTGCTTCCACTGGTCTTTCTCAGATTTCTATCCACAGACAACCTGGTTTACTCCCCTGCCAGGTCCCTTGACTATGAAGAACCACAAGGATGTGTCTTGATACTTTTATGGGTGCGGGTCCCAGACTTGCACGTTCTGCTTTCTACTTCTATCTAATAGACTTTGTTCACTATTTTGCCAAGTATTACCATGCTTTTCCCAATTGGCAAAAGTTTCATTTTCTCTAACAGGGACCCAGACCCTACATTTTCAGCTTCTTTGTCTTCTCAAGTTTCTTGACCACTTTCTTGGGGTCCTGGTGGATTCTCAGCCACCCACATACCTTTCCTTGTGGTTCACTGTCCGATCTGCTTTGGGGCTTCAAAGTTTTTCTGCATCTCCCTTCGGTCTGCGGTGGCTCGCAGAGGAAACCTTTCCTCCAGCTGGTGTGATTTCTTCATCCCATGCTTGTCAGACTTCAGGGATGCCAGGAGCCACTTCTTCATGGCTCATTGAGCGGTCTGTCCATCCTGCCTTCTCTCTTTTCCCTCGACCGTGCTATCTCTCGCTGTTCCTCCAGGGATGGCTCAACACTAACACTATCACAAACCTGTGTTTACCTTTTCCCCACAGAAAACATATAAATAGGTGTTGAATACAATGAAACCAATGGGGCCTTCATAAGAATTAGTGACTTTATTGAGGAGGGTTTCACTCCTTCCAATTGATAAAAGATGTATGTTACTTGGGTATGGCAGTGTGCTGGTCTTTCCAGGGTTAATTCTGCCACCTTAATAAAGATATCATTGCAGATTATGCAATTAGACTCACACTGTTTTATCAACATTCTTTTGAAGTAGGTCAGCTTGCACTATAATGTTTTATGATTCTGTGTGTGAGATTACATATATGTGTGCTGAGGTGGCAATAAGTATATGTGTGGTTAAACACTGTGTCTGTGATACAATCTCGAAACTCCATCCTGTCAACATGAATATATAAAATTGAAAATGGAGTCTCTCTATACCAGTCAGGTGCAGGGAATATAAAGTGCACTCTTCTTAAACCAGTACCGTTCCCTTTTACATTTTATTCCACTTGAAATTAGTTTTCAGCCTTCTTTTTTGTGAACCCTCATTTCATTTAACTGCATTTTCCCTCCACAGAGAGAGGTAACATATTCGGACCAATGGCCGGAGAGATCCTTTCCCTTAAGTTCCCTGTCACACATAAGATAACTGTTATGAAATGTTGGCACTTGCCTGTAACTGAGAAGCCAGAGACCGGATCGCCCATCTGCTCAGAGAGACATAGGGCCTCATTCTAAGTTTGCCAGTTTGGAAACAGCTTACCGGCATAGATGTTTCCGGACTAGCAAACTACGAGTCTGCCTGCCGGAGCCGCAGTGCCTGACAAGTCTGACCCTGCTGGGTGCAGCGGCCACGGTAGGCAGACTGTCACGGAAGCACTGTTAGCAATGGTGCCGGTGCTTCCATCGTCTCCACTCCCATAGAGTCCTACTGGACTCTATGGGAATTGGGATTAACAAAATTACTGCTGCCTGATTTCCCAGCCGCTGGACTTGGAATAGCCCGGTGGCACTTGGAAGTTAGGCACCAGTATTTTTTTACGGGTCTGTCGGCAACCCGCCGGTGGCACCGACAGGGTTACCGCTAGACCCTTAAGTGAGGCCCATAGTGTGTTTTATAGAGTCTTATTAAACTTCTGTCTGCAGACAAGTGCAGGTGAGAGCTCCAGCATTGTGTGTTGCCCTGGAAGGGACCCTCAGCATGAAACATGACATGCACCTTACCACTCTGTAAGCTCTGAGCTACTTTTATACTTGATGAGAGGTTTGGAAAAAAACTGTTGATATACGTCCATGCTACACTTGACCATCTTCGAACCACTGGCCAATTTCAAGAATTCTTGGCGTGAATGTCCTCTTCACCTGCCTTCTACTTGCTGCTCTAACCAAAAGGAAATGTATAGAAGGCATAGATGGCTGTCAATCCTTACTAAGAGACTAATACATCAACCTGATGGTTTAGCTGCTGCTTGCCAGGCCTCTAATGCATTCTGAATCCTTGGCCTTTCCTTAGACACTAAATACTAGTTAGGACCTTGTTGCCACGCTTGACCGAAGACATTTATGCTATTATTTTCTTTTTGTGCTTATATTTTTCCTTCAAATATTGGCTATTTTTGATTTCCCTCCAGCCGTATAACTCACAATTTACCCAATTTACCCACCTGTCTAGCGGTTGATATTCAGCCTGAATGACTGTCTTTTTCCCTTGCACAGGTGGGTGATTAGTGTTTTTAGTAACTATATTTTTTACTTAATGTATTGTTGTTTGCACGTTTTTGCTGTTCACCCATATTGCTGGAGCCTATAGACTACACTAGCCCACTCTTCCAAAATAGAGGTGAAGAACGCATACTATCAACTTGTATCTGTTTAGTGTTTGATACAGAAACAACTTTTAGTCAGGTTTCGCTACAAGTTTAATCATATGACTTAGGAGTTGTTGACCCCGTAATGTACTTCTTGAGAGCAAATAAGAGTCTATCAAAATTTGAAGATAAGGTTGCTTTTGATCCCAATTTTTCAGGTCTTTGAGATAGAATGGAAAAGGACTGATTTGCTGACGTCATTCAGATGATGAGAAAGAAGGAGGAAGTATCCAAATAGAAAAAAAGAGTACCCCCACAGAAGCTCAGACAAGCACAGATGACTGAATGACGCAACTGGATTATCAAGAATCAAACCCACTTCCATAGAAAATAAATTCTTCTATGCCAGCAAACTCAGTAGAATAAATGTTCTGAAAATAAATACACTCTTTGAGATCAAGGGACAAGGAACTTAAAACCACTGATTCCTCAGCGTTATGTTCAGTTATGTTTGGCAAATAAATGGTATGTTTTTGTGTGCTCATTAAAATACTGAGCAACACCGAATACATTGGGGTAATTCATAGAATTCGGTGCACAAGTGGCGCACGCGGCTGGCGCACAGTGTGTGCGTGCAGCAGTCTGCGCCAGCCGCGTGCGCCAAAACCCATTTCAGGGCACAGCGTATTCATGGATTTCAACATCCATAACCAGCCATGGCGCAGAGTGGCGCAGCGACCCTGCAGCAGCGCCAGTTACGCCCCCAACCCCGCCCCGTGCGCCATGAACAGCGCACAAATCCAGTACATGGCGCAAAGGCCAGTGGACCAGCATACAGCCCCCAAACCATGAAAACGCATGTAAAACCCTGCGCATGCCCAGACTACACGTACCCCGCTTGCGCTAGGCCAATTGTGTGTAAAGCTCCCAGCGCACCCCTCGGAATACACGTACCCCACTCGCGCTAGTGGTGTGGGCTGCCTGTGGTGGCATGGGGAGGGTGGATGGGCTGCCTTTGGGGCATGAGGAGGGTGGATGGGCTGCCTGTGGGGCATGGGGAGGATGGATGGGGTGGCTGCATGTATTTGGGTGGTGCGTGGGTAGTTTTACACGCGATTGGCCTAGCGCGAGTGGGGCACGTGTATTCCGAGGGGTACGCGGGGAGTTTTACATGTGATTGGCCTTGTGCGAGCAGGGTACGTGTATTACGGGGGTGCCCCAACGGATTGACAGTGGGTGTCCTCCCAGGTGTGCCCACTCCCCCACTCTCCTCTCCCCAGGGCCTGCAGGCAGACCACAACACAGGGGAACACACTGCACCCTGGCCATGCCCCACAGGCAGCCCATCCACCCTCACAAAGCCCCCCAGCCAGCCCACATGTCACCACGCACAAGTGAGTACTGACACATGTCCCCCGGGCACCCCCAGCCCCCCAGCATTGACGGGCACCTGCCAGCAGGCCCGGACTCAGGTCCCCACCCAACATGTCATAAAGATGCACATTCATGGGCCTCATGTCCACCAAAATCCCACTGCACGTCACCCCAGTCTTTAGGCACAATCAAGTTTCCCATCCACCCCACACTGAAAGGCCTATTACTTGTCACTAACCAAAAGTCAAATATGCACATCAACACATGTCCATTAGACACACACACTGGGAGCGAGTGATTGTGTAAACCCACATTGTGACATGCAGTAAATCAAAGAGCAAATACCACACATGGAAGTAAAAAATCAAAATGTATTGTGCACAAAAATAATAAAAATGATTCAAAGCATGTAATTAATCATAAACAAGAAAAAAAGGCATGTCCAAAACCAAAGGTGCAAACAAAGATGACCTTGACATCCTCCAACAAAAAAAGAAGAAACTCATCCGCACAGAAATGCACGGCACCTTTATGCTCGAGTTTCTAAAAGCGGGTATTATATCAGAAGGACTTCAAGTGAAGAACATTCCCAGCGTATTTACCGACAACCCAAAATTCAAAGTCAACTTCAGTGGGGTTGGTAACAAATGCAGTCATGACTGGATCATACTCATTATCGACACGGCCCAAGAGGAATGTAAAAAACAAGGAGAAGAACTTGCTACGCTCGAAGAAAAATTTAATAACGACAAAACCATAATAGAAGCCAAGAAGAAACTGGAAAAACTAGAAGAGGAGATCACCAAATTCAAACAATTAACAGTGGACAGAAAAGTACAAAAATTCAGAAAAGATTTTGCGAACTACGCGGAAGAGAAAACATACCCTTTTCTCAAGGATACGTTTTATAGCGATCTGCAACAACAACAACAGCACAATTTTAACAAACGGAACCGCATAGTCAATTTTTCCGGAAGCTCGGGATCATCGAGTGGCAGCATCCCCAGCCCACCTGGGAATGGTAGGACCACCGGTCCTCCACAACACCCTTTTTTTCAGAGGGGAGGACAACGGGGCCGACCAAGAAGGCGCCCGCAGCAGTCAGGACAGTACATGAGGACCAGACAATGGTACTCCAACCAACCATGACAACGCTACCCATCTTCAACCTGTCATCTAGAACTTTGACCCACTCAGAACAAACATTGCTACAAAGAGGTTTATCTTTCGTCCCTGCTACCAAAGCAGATTCCTTCAGAACCGAGGCAGAACTCAGAAGATTCTTTCGCACTCTAAGACTCAAATACTTTTTCGAAATACACCTTCCTAACAAACAGAACTCAGAAGACACACTTGCACAGAAAACCACCACAAGCCAAGAAAACACAACAGGACTCAAACCAAAGTCCAATTTTGTACCACCTCCACACACTATTCCTAGTGAATTCGATACTTTCGAGAAGCTGGTCACAACCGCCGTGAACACAAGCATAACCAAAAAGAACTTCTACCAAGAAAACCTCAATAAAGAGGAAAGAAAAGCCCTGATCGACCTCAACGAAGACCTATCCATCACCATTAAACCAGCAGACAAAGGTGGCGGGATTGTCTGTATGAACACCACAGACTACAACCAAGAATGTCTACGTCTTTTAGCCGATACCTCTTCATATAAAAAAATAAACAGAGATCCTACCAAGAGATTGCAAGAAGAGATCCTCAGCCTTACAAAACACGCTGAAGACCAGAGCTGGATATGCGAAGATGAACGACATTTCCTCAACAAAACCCACCCAAGGATACCAGCTTTCTATATACTTCCGAAGATTCACAAACATGCCACTCAACCACCCGGACGTCCCATCGTCTCAGCCTGTGACTCACTTTTGGAGACTCTATACACTGACTTCTTCATGAAGCCATTTATCGGACATATGAAATCATACATCAAAGACAGCACCGACACCATGAAGGTCCTACAGAATGTACACTTAATGGCCAACGCCATCCTGGCTACCATGGACCTACAGGCTCTTTACACCTCTATCCCCCAACAGGAAGGACTGGAAGCTTTAAAAATCTGCCTCAACAGAAGAACCGACATCCCGTCCACTCCCACCAACTTCATCCTGGAGTGTATCAGATTACCTATGACCGAGAACTTCTTTCTTTTTCAAAACCAGATTTACCAGCAGGTGAAAGGCATCAGCATGGGGGCTACTTTTGCCCCTGACATAGCCAACCTATACATGGCCCAACATGAGGATGACAACATTTACCATGATGACAACCCCTACAAAGCTCACATCTTGCTTTAGCGCCAATACATCGACGATGTTCTCCTAATATGGGAATGGAGCAAAGAACTTTTGCTTGAGTTCCACAAATGGCTGAATCAGAGAAACTCCCACATACAATTCACCAGCGAATGGGATCATCAAGCGGTACATTTCCTGGACCTCCATCCACATCTACCGCTCTGGAGACTCTGTTAAAACAGAACTATACAGGAAACCTACTGATAGGAACAGCCTACTCCATTTCACCAGTTTCCATCCACAAGGACTCAAATACAACCTACCGTACGGACAATTTCTTCGTGTACGCAGGAACTGTACGGAAAAAGACAAATTCGAACATCATGCCCAACAACTCCAAAAACGTCTAAGCGAAAGAGGCTATCCCAAAAAATCAATCAAAATGGCCCGCAAAAGGGCATCCAACACCGACCGCACTATCTGTCTGACAACCAGCACCAAGGAACCCATAGACCGGACGGTCTGTGTCGCCACGTTTAACCCTATCAGCAACTTGTTAAAAACCACCATAAACAAGCATTGGCACCTGATAAAAAACAAAGGCACCCTGGACAAAAAACCTTTATTTGCTTTTAAAAAGAACAGGAACCTCAGAGATATGCTGGTACATACATTTCTCGAACCGGAAAAACAACAAGACACACTATGGGGCCTACCGCCCATAGTAGGACATTACTCATATGGAAAGTGCGTCGCATGTCGCTAAACCAAGACCAGCAAGACATTCACGCACAACAATTTCATCTGGACAATGCAAAGCCATACGAACTGCGAGAGCAAAAAAGTAATCTATGTGATAAAGTGTCCATGCGAGCTCATTTACATTGGGAAAACAACCAGACCCATTAAACAAAGGATAAGTGAGCATCGATCGTGCATCAAGAACTCCATACAGGATAAACCACTAGTGGAACATTACAGCAAAAAAGGCCACACCAATGAGCAACTTACCTGGACCATCTTACAACAACTACAACAACAAAGAAGAGGAGGTGATATCAATCTAGCGCTCACGAGGCTCGAACAGAAATGGGTCCACAGACTGGACACAGTAAGAACTGCACTTAATATCACCGTAGAGTGGAAACACATCTGGGAGTGAGTGACCCCCGCAGATTCCACTGGCTTTTATCCAGGACAGGTCTTTTCCGAGTTCTGGTTCACATCCTGCTGTCCTCTTTCTGACACTGTATGTTTGCATGTTTTCTGGCAATTTTTAACATCAACATATATGCCATTGAACAACCGTGTATACAAAGCATTGTATGTTTCTCCAAATCCTGATGTTTTACATTAATCACATAAGAAACTATACTGCTTATACTGTTTTGCGTATTTGTGGATTTCTCCACACAATCTGTCTGACAGGGATACCAGGACCACAGTACTGAGTTACGTATATCGAGCCTTCATCATACAACATTGTGTCTACCTCCCAAGGACAGTTTTGTGCACACTCAGGACTTTTTATGACACCATGCTAAATCTCAAACATGTTTCTCACGTTTTATTCACTTAATTTCCTCTCAAGCCATCAACATTTCATAGTGTCCAGCAATCTGCAGCAGTTGACTCCCTGCCGCACTCCCGTTGTACCGAGTCCATAATAGTCCAGACCTTATTTTAAGTCATCCATGATAGGAGCCTCCTGTGCCCCCTCGAGAGCTCACACATACGGGTCATATCTGTTGCTTTTCATGCCTCCTCTCTATTGGCCGTATGTTGAACACCAATAACCACGGCCATTACTCAATCCTATCTTTGCCCTACCCCACTCTCCATTGGGCACCTCATTGGCTGGCCAGCCCGGCTGGGCTGAGTTTTTAACCTATGGTATCTGCACTACTCGGTAGCATCTATTACCGCGAGGAGCACAGACACTGCCACAACAGGCTTCGGTAAGTCACATCGCTGAATTATGCTCTTTCTCCCATTTAGACAGTTCGGACAGACAGCCTAGGTACCTCCAGCATTTCCCACCTGATGCACTGTCCTTTTATAGTCTAACTCGTGCACTGTAGAAGCTTTTAGCCCTCTTTTCGACATCTTTTAAACGCGCACGGCAGCACCATTCTTTTAAAAAGATTGGAAAACGTTATATGCCTATAAACACGGCGATGGCAGCATCCAGCTTCCACCCTGATCCCGCACAAGTACTCCGGACTTTGCACCCACCACAAAATCGTATTGCAATCTCCTCTTGCATGCTCGTATCACTTTTAATCACAGTAAACTGTGTTTTACAGGCCATAGTTCACCGTGGCGTTTAAACTTGATTCCTGCCACCGACAGGATACTAAATTGATAGCCATTACCTGATGGTTTTGTTGACAAACACCACTCTCACAAGACACCCACACCACCGGTGTTCATCATTCCGGGTCCAACACTCACCACTTCAACACATCCCCTGCTGGATGTACATGGGCCTTGTGTTTTGCTTGAAATACACGGTCTCCCCCACACGTGGGGATAACGGTATACTTACCTTTGTCTATACAGCTCCCAGAGACCATAGGCATTAATAAATAGCCTGAGTGACCCGATTCACACGAGTCTTCTCATGTCCCCAAGAGTCCGGCAACCATAACAGGACTCCAGCACAGCGTCCCCGCTGCACCACAGCAGACGGTAAGCTGTTCAATGGCAATACACTTCGAGTGTATTTTTAGGCACCAATCAGCCATTATTTATTAATACGTAAATGAAACCTTAACTACCTGAGATCCTGACAGCTCTCCCCTTCCCCCACAGATTTCCTTTACGGACAGAACCTTTACTAAGAGACCATCCTGATGAAGGCCACTACAACCTCGGGCTTAATCCCAGCCCAGCTTGGCCGTAACACTGTCATGTCGATTTTCTGTTTATATGTGTTTGTAGAATAGTGTTGTGTTCACTATTGTTGTTCAAGTACCCCCGGACCTATCACAGTCCTGGGCCCCACATTGTTGACACCCTCTGTCATCACTCACCTGTACTGTGTACTCGTGCATCACTGTGAAAATTGTTCCTCCGTAAGAAAAGAGGACAATACTCACTTGTATTTCGCAAAAAAAGAAATATCTGTCCACTTAACCTTTCGTGCTTATCGAAAGTTTTGTAAATGTTTAAAAATACTAATCTGTGCAAAATCTTTTTGAAGGCAAAATAAAATAGCTTCAAAAACTTGACAGCTGCTCTCGGATCTCTCACCCTGATTTCTATCTATTTACCTACAAGTACCCTCCTGGGCATATCAGGACTTCACCAGGCGCCCTTTACATACTCCAAAACCAAAAAAAGAAATAATGATGACACAATCCTAATGAATCTAAATAAAGTTTGTCAAAAATCCTTGTCCACCAAAGTAAATCCAAAGGAAACCAAAATCCATTGACCCATGGTGAGGGTAAATGATGTATGAAAAAAAAGCCACTGTCCAACTATGTACAAATATTGCAACAAGGGTCCATGAGCCCAACAAATAAAATGAAACCTATATACAAAACCCTACCTAATATACAACTATATACAAAAACGTGGGGCATTGTCCAAGCGTCCCAAAAGAAAAAAAGAAAAAAAGGAAACGTAACACTATCTAACTATATACAATGGCGGCGGGCAAGTCCTGTGACTCACTCTGTGATGTTGTGGTCCAGGGCATCATCAAACTCCATGTCGATGTCCCGGAGGCGGGCCTCTGCCCTGGCCCCGAAGTCTTGCAGGGATGCACTCATGGCCTGTTCCAACTCCCTGCTAGTTGCCTCGAGGCACACAGCCCGCTTCAACGCCCGACACTCGGAGAACTCCGCCCTGACCATGGTGAGCCACGCCTCTTCCACCCGCCGCCGATCCGCATCTATCTGCTGGCCCAACCACAGCCACACGGAAGACACTCCCATTCCAGGGTCCTCCTGCCCTCTGGCCGATGCCTGCCCCTCTGATGTTGATGGCCCCGAGCTGCTGTCCATGTGCCATGTCCGATGATGCCTGCACATCCTCCATCTGCTGGTCTCCAGTTGTTGGGGTGTGAACCCCTGCTGGACCGCCAACTCCCGACTGTGGCAGGGATGGGATCTCCACAAACCTGGCTGTGTTGGTCAGGCCAGGTCCACAGGGGGCCCTGGTGGAATCTGGGCCGGAAGACGGCAGGGAGAACGATTGGCGCATAGTCTCCACAGAGGAGGAGAGGTCCGCCAGAGTGCGCGACACATGTAGGAACCCACCGACCATGGCCCCTCCCAACAGTGTCACGTTGCCACGCAGCTCTTCGTGATGGCATGCATGCTCCCCCCAGGAAGTACGCACGTCATCACAAATGTCACGCGTGCGCAACACAACACCAATCAGGGCGGAGCCCATACGGTCATGGGACTCCTCGTCCGCAGGTAGTGGAGAGGCAGATGACGTGGGCCTCCCCCTACCTGCGGATGGGCCTGGGACGGGGCATCCCTGCTGGAGCATGGTGGTGCAGTCACAGGGTCAGTGACAGCGACATGCACAGGCCCCTCCGCGGAGACCTGTGCTGCCTCCTGACCCTGGCCCTGGAATGCACCACTTGCACCAGTGGTACTACCCCCACCAGGCCCCATGTGCGGCTCAGTAGGAGACCACCAACCTGGATGTCTCTGCACCGTCTTCCGCCATTGTAAGCCCCTGTGGGGGCTCACCCGGCCCTTCCGCTACAGCCGTAGTGGCATACGTGGCACCATTCCCCTCGCTCCCGGATGATGGCAATTCCTGGGAGGGTGGCTGGGCCTTGCGTTGCCGCCCGGTGGAGGCATCCCCACCGCTTAGCTCCACAGCACCATCTCTGCCCTCTTCTTCACTCGACGCTGCTTAGAGGGAGACATAGAACACAAGCATCAGGGTACTGTACAATAGTCCCCTAGATAGGAAGCAATAACACATGAGTGGCACTGTCAAATGTCACTTCCATCCTGTCCCTCCACAACGCATGGGTCAATGCACGCAACACACATGCAGAAACAGGCACGGTGCATGCTATCAACATCAGCATCCATGTACAAGGCCCTCCATGGACATAAATGTTGCCTTTAAACTCACATGCATCATGGCTCAAACTGATCCCATGCACACACATCACCGGAGGGTCATGCATCATGGCTCGTACACCACGGACACAGTGGATACAAGTGTGAACAGACTGCGTAAGTGAATGTACACATCGTCACGGACATGTGTCATGCATCCATGGCATTTCAAAGTTACACACACGCTTCTCAGACACACAGACATGTACACCAGACATGTACATGAGAGCAGCACCCATCTCTCACCCCCCCATCCATGTCCAAGAACAGACACAGGCATGCATTCATGTGAGCATTCCGCATGCTGCTCCCCATGTTGCATTGCAACACATGCACCATCCATGTGGTTTACGCATTTCTGGTCTCACATGCATTACCATGATATCCCTGCACACACACATCCATACATGGCCTATGTCACACATACAGCCAAGTAGCTGACTACCAACACACTGCAACATGCCCTGTTTCACACAGCAATGCATGGCCACTTACCACTCAACTCCAGATGGGTCTTCCTCCGAAGGATCTGGGCGTGGAGCGCTGGGTTTATGCATTCCAGGACCCTCATCTAGATGTTGCTCAGGCTGACCCGGCACCCCTCTGCATCCTCTGCCTTCTCGAGGCACCAGGCCTTGTTGAGGGTCCTGGACCAGAAGTCCTCCCAGCGCTTCCGGACGTGCTTGATGTCGCGGGTTGCCACCCTCTCCGTGTTGATGGCAACCACAACGTCCTCCCAGATCCTCTCCCATCCTTCTTTGTTGGCGCGCAATGGTGTGAAGAGGGCATCATAATGCCCCAGGACATGCCCCACCAGGACACCAACTTCCTTCTCACTGAAGCTGGTGGCCCTGTGCCTCTCTTGCTGGGGGTGTGGGTGGGCAACTGTGTCCTGGGCTGGGCTGTGGAGCGATGGTATCCCACTCGGGAGTCTTCTGTTCCAGCAGGGGTGGACACAACAACTGGACCCCTGCAGATTGCTGACGTGCAGGCACCAAATAGCAGGGCACATGGGCAGCAGGCAGGTAGCAGCAGATGGCAGGTGGGAGCGTGCTCGGGGCTCTTGGGAGCAGGAAAATGGCCTTTTGGGCAGGAGCGTGGTCTTCCGCGTGTATTTGCGTGGCCTGCTTGATACGGAGTGAAAAAAGTGCACGTCAGCGCGTAATTCGAGGAAAGGCCCTTATTTTATTTTATTTTATTTTTTTATTGGTTAAACAAAGTTAAACCTTTAACATTCCTTTAACAATCCCTCCTCAAAGAGGTGGAGGCCCCCCAAATTAGGTTCAAGTTCAAAATCCCTAAATGATCGCCCCTAGGCCAGAATCACCAGTTGTTTGGGTGGCGTCCACCTCAGACTCCCCCTCCTCCTGCTCCAGTTTTAAGGATTCAACAAATTTCAATGCGTCCAAAGTACGGCCCACTTTCTCAGCTGTGATGAGCCTTTCCCAATACTCTCATTCGTTCTCCTCCGAGATCAGGCTCGTATAATTTCCCATGTGCATCAGGCGATTCAATATCAGGTTCGGACAAGTTAGCATCACATGCCTTATAGTTTCCAGTTGGTCCTTCTTTCTGCAAAATCTACAGTATGCTAGTGATTTGTCAATTTGCCTTCTTCGCCACCTTATTTCTCTCAAGGGCCAGATGTTAAATCTACAGCGCATAAGCAGATCTCGGTAGTGCTGTGAGGGAAATTTCATCAAATAGGGAGGTAACATGTTCAGAGCTTTGCGTTCCCAGATGACATTATGACATAGGTCTCGTGTTAATTTCTTTTCCTGTGTTTCCTCCCAGTCTTTTTCCCGATTTGTTCTTTTAGCCTTATCTGGGTTATTTTTCAGGGTGTCTTCAGAGATCGCCAGGTATTTTAAAGTTTCTTCACATCTCATTTTCCAGTCTTGGAGAATTGAATCACTACTGGAAACCCCTGGCTTTGCTAGGATTCTGAATGGCACGGGTAGATTGTCCAAAATACACTTTCTATAAAGCGATAGTGATTTCCACGTCGTGATTGAAGTGATGGATTGCAGTCTTAGTTCCGATCTCATAAGTTCCAAGGGTAGCGAATTTGGAAGGCGCAAGATCTTTCGCCAGAAATAGGCTTCGCATAGGTTCCAGACCTCCCATCTTAGGGCTATAAGGGCCTCGGCTCCATATGTAATGACGGCCACTACCTTTTGCTTATAGAAGGTTGTAATTGGCAACAGAGAAAATTTCCCGTATCTACGATGTAGAAGTAGCCCTTGGTTAACCAGACTTTTTAGTTTTTCTCTGATCAGGGTATAATGGGCCTGCTCATTGCAGTTCCTATTAATTCTTATCCTGAGGTAGATCGTAGTATCGACTACTGCCAGTTTTTCTTTTTCCAATGACCAAGTCTGTATTTTCCCTGCTAATTTCTTTCCGCGACTTGATTTCATAGTCAAAATCATAGATTTTTTTGCGTTTACTTTCATGTCATTGGCTTTAAGATAGTCATTAAAAGCCTCAATCCTGCACTGAAGACCTATCGGCGTCTGGTCTATGAACACTGCGTCATCCGCATATAGCATCCATGGTATCTCTATGCCATTTACCTTCGGTGGGAAGGCCCGGATCTGATCTTGTGAAGACTTCATATCAGCCATATAGAGTATGAAGAGAAAAGGGGCGAGGGCACATCCCTGCTTGATGCCTCGGGATGTCTTGATCCGCCTTGATAGACCTCCATTTGCAGTAATTTGAACCTGGATCGAGGTATTGGTATACAGTGCCTGGATTGCCTCCAATAGGTCCACAGGGCATCCCCAATTCCTCAGTTTTGCCCACAGCCGTTCTCTATTTATTCCATCGAACGCCTGTTCGAGATCTATAAAGGCCAAGTAGATCGTTGTTTTTCCTTTTAGGGCCTTTGCTTTTAATATGTTGATCAGGAACAGGTTAAGGCAGGTGCCCACTCCACTCACGAAAGCAGTTTGTCTCTCGTCCAAGATTCCGGCTTGAGCTGCCCAGTTCTTTAAATCCCGTAAGAGGATGGAGGCGAAGAGCTTTTCAATGGAGTCTAGTAGCGCAATCGGCCTGTAATTTCTAGGATTGTCGCGGTCACCTTTTTTAAAAATAGCCACGATGTAGGCCTCCGTCCACATAGTTGGAATTTGTTTGGTTCTCGCTACTTGTTTGAAAAGTGCGTAAATTAGGTCTGACCAGCCTTCCATGTTTTCTTTTAACATTTTGTTGGAGACGCCGTCTGGACCGGCAGCCCTGGAAGAGCTTAATTTTATGATCAGTATTTGAATGTCTTCTCTATCGAAGTTCAATGACCAGGTAGCGTTTCCTGTTCTTTTATCAACTACTTTTTCCTCATTTTTTCCTTTGAACAGGGCAGTATAGTGGTCGAACCAGTTTTTCTCAGAGACTTGGTTAATACCTATGGCCGATTGATTAGAATCTCTGTTGTTAATTAGATCCCAGGTACTTTTTTGTATTATTTGTTGCTAAGGCTGCCATCATTTGTTCCGTGTCTCTTTGAGTTCTTTGGTGATGTTACACGCGCGGGCATCTCCCTGGCACGTGTTGAGGGTCACACGTGGGTTTCCATCGCTCTGTATGTGCTTTTCGTTGAACGCGGTGCATGTATTTTCCAGGCGTTGGGGTTCACACGCGATTACTTCACAGCGGGTGGGTGTTGGCTCTGCGTTATTCTTCTACACGGCCGACGGTGAGTCACACACGCAATTTTTCCCTCTGCGGGTGTCGCTGTTTGTCGTGTACCCCTTTTCTTCCGGCCATACTAGCCTGCGTGTTGATCGCGTACGTATTTTTGGGGTTCCTGGCTGCCACAGCGTACTGCGTGTGTTTTTTTTACACGCACGTGGGCTACAGGGGTCGCTTATCTGTTTTTTTGATTTTATGGGATGCCTGTGGGGTGTGTGACACGTCAATTCTCCTAGGGGGCCACAGAATGGGACATTCATGTATCTGTATGTACGTGTTTGTTGTTTGCACACATTTTTGTAATGCCCAGGGACGCTACCGCCTGCCTTTGTGTGGCGGCCGTGTTTAGGCCTGTGCGTGTATTTTGCCGTGCGCGAGTTCCCCATTTTCAATTCCATGAATACGTGTTGTTCGTGTGCGTGTGGGCGTTCCGTGTATTTCCCTGCAGTACTTCCCCAGTTACACCTTCTTTTTCACGCGTTGTTCCCCATTCCACGCGTTACGCCCCATGTTCCACCCACTTTTTGGTGTGTGCGCTAAAGTTGTGCACTTTCGCTGTGCGCGTTGCGCACGGCGTTCAGGATGTTGCAATGACATGGGCGCCCGTGTGTGCCACGCACGGGTTTGGCGCACATCCCGAGGAAAACACGCACAGGGACTTCCATGAATCGTACACGTGCATGTGCGCTTCCTTTTTCACGCATGCGCCTGCTTGCGCCACTTTTTTCGGCGCACGTTTGTTCCATGACTTGTGCAATGGAGTTTGTCAAAATTGTGAAGACAACAAGGGCTGCATCCTCCCCCAACCCACAACCCCACACACAGACTGCAAAGTTTGTGAAAGATTAGTTAAAAAATAAAAAAGTCATTAAGAAAAAAAAACCAAAGTTGCACCCTAGACACTATTCATTTTCCCATAGACAAAAAAGATCAATTTCTGCTGGACCGAACATCCCAAACCGCTAGACGGATTTGGCACAAGCGTGAAACTACTTGGGCACAATTTTTGACTTGAGGCCTTTTTGTGGTTTGGGGTTATTCCGTCCAGTATTTTTGTAAATATGTGATGGAGAAGGAGGTGCATCACATAGACAAATAGTAAATTGCCAAGAAACTTGATGTTTATAAATGAAACAACTGCAATCTTAATTTTCTGGATGCGAGAGATAGCGTGGCTATGAAAATCAAAAGAAAGTCAGTTGAGGGTCAAGAAATATGCAAATGCCACCAGGCTAGTGGTGGAGGGGGAGGCAAGTGAAATTTGAGAGTTGGAGATGGTCTAGGTACTGCATTTGCAACACAAAGCCCTTCTGTAATCTTGCCTATTAGAAAAATAGCCACGAATAGCTGACATTTTATAGAAAACTGTGTCACAGAAACAGCAAGAGCTGTGAGGGAACGGGAGAGGGCAGGGGAGGTGAGGAGGCCATCAGGGGAGTGGGTGGAGCTGGCACAAATGAGGGGGGACTTGGTGAGGGCCAGGGGGGACAGGAAACATTTTTGGGGGTTTACAGTTTTTCCTGATAACCAAGGCTATGATGACCAAAGATAACTGAGGGTATCAGTAGTTCTGTACCAGTAGCTATAGATTTTTTTTTTTTTTAAGATATGTTTACAGTTACAGTGATGTCAGGGGTGAAACATCTCTGGCATAAGGGATTCCTATCCATGCAATAACCAGGACTGACCCTTCTTTGCTTCAAAGTGAGGAAGTGGCTGGCCCGCTCAAGCCATGATGCCTTACAAATGAGCACAAGTTACAAGACCACTTAGAGGAACATGTCCTCAGGGGGCAGGCCCATTACTCTCTTTGAAGCTAAGCAGGTTTTGTCCAAGTTACTGCATCGGTAGGAGACAGTCCACAGTCCCAGATGCCTTGTATTTTCTTAATTTTAAATATCTCATAACACACTAAAAGAGCACACAGCATCTGCATTTATTTTAAACTGTGATTCTCTCTGTCCTTGAAAGTATTGCACTCAGAGACCATTTGTTTGCTTCTTGCTGCATTGCATTCTGGTATTTGTAGTGACCCAGTCAAGATGGGGAGAATAATGACACTTTTAGCCTAATATAGTTCAATACAGATGTATATATTTGAATGACACTATGGTATGTGCAATTTTAAAGTTATCTTTATAAAGCAGTGTATTGTTGAAAGTCTGACATGGGGGTGTGGAGGGGAAATGACGAAAGGGCAATCAAGCCAGGAGTATTTGCCTAGGATGAGGCAAGAGAGGTTGCAATCCTGGACACTGGTGCAGTTGTTTTGCCCTGATTTTGGCTGCTTTTCAGGGCACAAGGAAAGGACACATGTGGGTGGTCAGCGTAACTTTGTTTTCATAGTTGGAATGCTTGTTCCTTTTTGAGGTTGGCAAGCTTGCTCAAGTAGTTGGCTACCATGATTTTACTCTGGTTGTCTTTTTTCCCAGTGCAGACACTTACCCACAAGCACTTGCTTCCCGTTGGGATTGTGTTTTCACTACAGATTGCTGGGTTTTAAAGGTGAGCACCTTTTATACTTTGCCCGCCTATGTGTTAGAACATTTCGTCTCTCAGGTTATTTTGCTGGTGTTCATTATTTGATTTAAAAGTCCAATGCTATTTTGTCTTACACACTTTCTTCTAAGTGGAAGGTCAATTGAACTACATTTATATGTTTCACTTTAAGATATATGTCCACTTACTGTGCATATATTCATGGGTGTCAGCTTGTGACTTTCGCTATATGGCAAAAGTACCTTGGCATATGTTATTCTTGCAGCCAGTCATTCTTGGCCAGCAATAAACAAGGGGCTTGTAGCACGCTGCTTAAACAAGGTGTGTGATCCTTGGCAAATCATTTAGGGCCTCATTACAAGTTTGGCAGTCCGGACATTATGGTGCCAGTAGCAATGTACTGGCTCCCTTTTCAGACCGCCAAACACTAAGTTTGCCAGTAGGGGCCTGAACTGCTGATAGGTCGGTCTGCTGGGAGTACCATCCCCCTACCGGCAAACTTAGCATGCTTTTTCCTGAAGCACTGGCACTGTTACCAATGGTGCCGGTGCTTCTGGTTTCATGGAACTGCATGGGAATGGGAAATAAATGTTCTGCCGCTACCTATGATGTCCCGGTATCACTGGGATGTCAGGCAGAGGAAACAGTGTCACAGGGTTGGCAGCAACCCATCCGTAGCACCAGCGGGTTTACCGGCAAGCTCGTAATGATGCCCTAAAAATCTCAGTGCACATTGCCGAAAATAAAATGCCATTTGCCCGACGAATGTCTTTGTGCGATGGGTAGCAAGTGTTTCATAATATAGAGTGGGCATTGCCGAAGGTCTTGGCTAGTGGTCTGTTAGAGAATACAAAAGTACAATCAGCTGAAGGCCATGGCTAGTGGGTTGGTAGTATTCTAAAATGGACAGTGGGCATGGCTGAAGGCCATGGCTAGTGGTCTGGTACTGTTTTAAAATGAACAGTTGGCATGGCGCAAAAAGAATCTATTGACTAACTCAACCCTTCAAATTCAAAGAAAAACACATTAATTGCAGGGACGTTAAGGTGGGAACTTAATGCAACAAAACCCCTGAAATTCAGTTTAAGCCACCTTAACTTCGCACCCCCTGTTGTGCAGCCCATGACCACAATGATGACACCATGAATGACATCCCTGTTGACATCACTGGTGGCATCACTAATTACATCATCTATTACATAACTGATGACATCACTGATGATACTGGTGACATCATTGTTTTCATGATATATAAGACCACTAATTACATTGTTGATGGCATCAGACATAATATAATGTATGACTTAGCTAATAGAAGATTTGATTAACTAAATAACAATTCAGGCTGTGGCCTTTTCCATGACAAGGTTGTGGACACAGTGCATGGTGGAAGGCCACGGCGAGTGGCTGGTTAGAGTTGTACAATATACAGTGCACATGCCCAAAGGCTGTAGCCACTGGCCATGGCTGAAGGCCATAGATAGTGACCCTTAATGTGTTACTATATACAGTGGGCACAGCCGAAAGACCTTGCTAGTGGCTGATGAGTGTTGTAATATATACAGTGGGCACGGCTGGGGGTTAGCGTTTGAAAATATACAGTGAGCATGGCTAAAGGCAATGGACACTAGACATTGCTGAAGGGCATGGCTACAGCGCCTTAATGTGTTAAAATATACAGGGGGCGTGGCCAAAGGGTGTGGTGAGGTTCCCCGGTTCTCCCACATCAAAACACTGAGGCCCTCTAACTGCTGTTGGCGTTTGACGGTAGTTGACAGGACCTTCGCTGTTAGGTCTGGAACATATATTTTCTCCTTCGGGTTTTCTTAGCATTGAATGTGACCACCTTGGTTGAGGCACCGTCTTATTCACAAAAGTATGAGGTCTAGAATTGGTCGTATAGGTCAACACCTTGCCCTGCCCGGCCTTCTGGTATGCTGAGGCTACGTCCACCGCTTCAGTTAGCGATAATCGATGATGCTGTTTGACCCATCTTTGCACAGGACCGGGAAGAGCTTCGATGAACTGCTCCAAGATCACTTTTTCTGTTATCTCACTAGGAGAAGACATATTAGGTTGTAGCCTCTTGTCAGCTAGTTCGTTTACTCTGTAGAAAAATTGTCTTGGAGTTTCTTCCCCAACCAACTTAACTTCTCTAAACTTTATTCGATATGTTTCCTCATCATGTCCCATTCGTTCCAGCACAACTTTCTTCATTTCCCCCTAGTTGGTGTCCCCCACTGGGTTCGCAGCCTGGTAAGCACATTGCATTTCACCAGTCATTAATGGTGCGATGTATTGACACCATTTCTCGGTGGGCCATTGTGCGTTTCAAGCCACTCTCTCGAAATTTGCAAAAAAATGTGCGGGCTCCTCACCAGCCGAGTATTTTTGTAAAACTGAGGTAGGCACCTGCGGGTCAGTTCTTACATTGGTCGCTTCCAGTAATTGAGCCTGTTGCATTTGTAATGCTTGCTGGATCTGTCTGCCTGGGCTTGTTGGCTCTGAATTTGTAATGCCAGTTGTAGAAGTTGTTGTCCCTCGCTCAGAGTCTTAATAAGGTCTTCCAGAGCGTTCTCTCGATCCCACTGCTGACACCAAATGTGACTGTTCACTTAATCACTGAATAAATAATACTCTGAGCCAATAAGTAGTTTGTATAGATTACAACGAGAACCCAAATATATTATTAACAGATTTATCTTTTTTTTTCTTTTCTATTTAGATTTAAAGGAAAAGGATACGCCTTTCAGGCCGGTTCTTCAAAACATGTTATCAGGATTGGCATTTCAGCTCGATCAAGGTAAGTTAACTGTCTCTTTAATGTTCATTAACTCAATTCTTTGTTGTCTATGTTTCTTTTCCATTCATTTAAGCAGTTCTGAAATGTCTCACTTTCCCTTTTTGCTTAATGTTCTGTTCTTATCCCTTTGTCTTCCTATCTATCTTTGTCTACTCTCCCTTGCTTTAAGTATCTTCTTATTGTTTGTTTATACTTAATTCAGACACGCTTAATTTCTGTTTAAGCAATGGAGTTTGGTTTCAGAGTGGCCACTGCTTTACAAACGTTTGTTCAGAACGCATAATGATAAAGTCTGTACAGCCTCTTTCAAACTCGGGCAGTCTCTTTAGTACGATGTTGTAAACATTCCTTCAAGACCCACATATGTTTTAAATAGAACTCCTGTTAACAGTATTGCTTTATTTTCAGTGATTCACTCTCTCTCTCTCACTATTAAAATATTAGCGTTCAGTGTCTTTTCTGTACTCTTGGATCGTGCCTCGTATCATACAGGATGCTAATCCCCCTTCTTTCTGTCAAGGCACTTAAAATCTATTCAGGTTGCTGTCTAACGTTGCAGCCCTACGTTTATACCTTTTCCATCAGGCACTCAGCACCCTTTAGAAAGTCACTCAAGCACAACGGCTCTGTACTTACAGTTTCTCAAAGCCGGTAACTTTATCCCTCATTCAGAGGCCAGACACCACGGCATCACATCGATCGGCAATTTCATTTGTTATGTGTGTTTTCTCCAGTCGGCTAGCGCAACAGCGCCAACTTCTTCCCTCTTCAAGTAACAGCCACGATCAGCTGCTCTGCTTCCGACTCGGCGGTCTTCTTCTCTTCACGGCAGTGATTTTCCCACTCGAATAAGCGACCACGATCGCTTTGTTAAAAAATAAGAAACACACTTCTCGTAACGGTGCAACGGTGTAACTTTGTAACTCTTTCAGCTTGAAGCAATCAGCATCTTCATTTCACGTCTCCTTCTCAATACGCCCAATTATAACCATCGTTCTCCGGCTCTCCTTCAATGACGCTTGTTCACTAAGAAACCAAAAAGCAGAAGCAAACATTAGAGGAAAGTCCATACATGCAGGACTTCCTGTATTTACAACTTAGGTTTTTTTTCTACCATTATGCCTGTAATCCTAGGCAAGTAGGTATCTACATTGTCACAGGCACATTCTTTAAATAAATCAAAGGTACCTCTATTGGCGTGACTTTTACCCCCAGTTTAGCTATTTTGTTCATTGAGGACTTCGAGAAGTCATTTATGTGGGCAGATCCTACCTTACTTCTGCCCAATATAATTATCTTCTGGAGATATATTGATGACATCCTTATTATTTGGAGGGGAGATGTACCCTCCTGATGGCTTTCCTGACCTGGATTAACACCTTGAGTGATCACAGGGACTTACAGTCAAAAATCAATATCTTTGGGTATTTATTATGTAGAACTAAAAACGGACAGACTGATGTGATGTTATTTCCACAATTCACAGATCACAACACTATTCAGCATGTTAATAATCAACATCCCATGAGGCTTTATATAATCATTCAATTTAACCAGTTCCTAAGGACTCAGCACAATTGTACCTCTCTTGAGGAATTTTCTGAAAGAGGTTATTCTAAAAAAAACTTCTGAAACGCTCAATGAAAAGGGCCAGATTTTATGATTGTGAAAACCTATTGGTCCACACAACTAGACCTGAGGTAGATCATATGGGATATGTGACCACTTTCTGCCCATTGAGTAACCACATTTGCCAAATAATAAATAGAAATCTGCATATCTTGCAAAGTATAGAACCAGTTTTGGTGATTGATGTTTGTCTTCAAGAGAGGGATCAATTTGCGTCAGTCCCTAGTGAGTGTTTTACGTAAAGATGATAGCCCACAAGGTAATATGAGAACATATTTGGATCTACCAGCAGTGCTACATCATCATCCCTGTGGGGGATGCACTGTTTGTAACTACAGAAAACATGGTTGATATTGTTCACAAATGAAAAACCTGGAAATTATGTAAGAACACCAAATGCAAATCATGCAATGTTATTTACATTATTACATGTCCTAGTCAACTCAATTACATAGGTAAGACCCATAGACCAGTCCACATCCAGATTACTGAACATCAGTCACGGATGCATATTTTTTGCCCCACTAGTTAATCAGTTTGAAGAGGCTGGCCAAAGTGAAATGACCTTAAGTGGTATGTTTTTGAAATCTTGAACAGTAATGGTAGAGGGGTTCACTTTCAGAATTGTTGGTGAGTCATGAAGACTTTTGAATTTATAATCTGCCGACCCATTTGGTGGGTCTTGATGAGGCAACAGAGTGGAATATCGCTTTAAGATAGGATCAGTATGCAGGTGTGTGGGCTCTGTTCTCAGTTTTTGGAGCATTTTGCTAATCGGTAGAAGTTATTATATCATATATTGACTAGGAGTAGAAATAAAATGTGGTCTTTCCGGTTCTATATTGTGTATCATACAATTGGGAGCATGCAATGATGAGAGCAGTGCTTAGAGCTTGGGGCTCTGCCGGAGTCTGAAGTATGTATACAAACATTTTATTTTTTAAAAAAACACTATTATTTGGCAGGTTTTTATTGATGATGCGGGTACACATGCAGTGTCAAAGGTGCTCTCCTAGTTGTATGGCTGGCATGGTGAACAATTAAGTAATACAGTGGCAGGGATGTCATTGCCTTGTTAAGATGGTCGCCAGCATTTTCAGTTACGTGCAATAAGGTTCGAGTCCCTTTTCTACTGTGACTTTTTGCTACACTGGCTTACAGACTAATTTAGACAATGGATGTGAGCTGCTTTTATGCAGAATTATATGCAGTACACTTTGGGAACACCACACACAATTAAGAATACAAGTGACAGTTCAAATTCACCTTTGGCACAAGCCTGTAATACACAGTAAAGTGGTAGCGATGGCTGAGCAGCCAGACCTATCTCAAGAGTAAGTGAGCAGTATCAATAGTTACACAAAGGACAGCAATTCTTGTGAATCAAACTAACACTGACTCAAGGTTTATGAGTAAAAGAATATACATTTATTTACACATCAGTTGTAAAACATTTCGCTAAAGTAAAGCAGTTGAAAAATGACGTTACTAATACACTACACCACACCCAATAGATTCTGGACAAGTTAAGCTCAAAATTAAGTGTGAACAAAATGGCACTACAGCAATTTAAAAGGGGGGGAAAGACAAAGGTTAGGCAGAAATTGAGCAGCACCAACAAGTTATTTAAGCATGGCAATCTAGAAAAAGGAACTACAATGAGGAAATCAGATTCAAGGGACCTGGCCCAAAGTCAATGGAACAGAGTCTTTGATCAAGATCACACAGTTAAGGGTAGTTTGCGGTTAAGTCTTTGCCAAGAGTTCGGAACGAAGTTGGTCAGATGAAAGGTTACTTTAAAGAATGGAGAAGGACAAGCGCTCAGATTAGCAAAAGGTTTCACGCACTTTCACGGCGGCTGGACGAAATGAACAACCAGATTTGAACAGTACCTTAAATGAAGAAGAAGGCTGTAGCTGAGGCGGACGTTCCTGGCAGGTCCTGCAGGCTCATGGTTCCTGAAGCAACTGTCGGACTGACACGAAGTAGGAAGACTGGAGGGTTCTGCACTGCCCAGGGAAGAAACCAGCAGCAGAGCCAAGTAACAAATAAAACGTGCGCTCCTTAAAATGCAAGCAGGGTCTGCTCCTCCTGGCTATCCGGTTCACTGTAGCTCTGTACAGCAAATTCGACCAGAGAAGGGAGACCTGGTGAGCAGTTTGGCGAACTGGTTGTTCCCACCAGCTTGAGGGGAGAAGATTCCTTGCAGATCTTCCCTGTCATTGGAGTATGAAGATTCGGACCTGAAGCAGGGGTTCACCGGGCGGTCCAGACGTGGTAGGGGTCCTCTCCTGTCAGCTCCTCTTCGGTTCTCCCGTTCCAGTGGCGACTCTGACTTCCATCCCCAAGAGACCTGCTTTTTATGCAGTTTTCCCCCATTCACACATCCTGGCTGTCAATCACACAGCAGATGGCTCTCCCGCCGGGACAGTCACCTCAGCCAATCATGCTAGAGTGTTGTGACAAGGGTCTCCAAGGAGACCCTGTACAGGGAGTCTCAAGCCCCTCCGTCACATCCTGTCCCCGTCAGACATTCAGGTGCCTAACGAGGGCTTCTGTGCAGAAGCCCGCGAAAGGACGGTGAACAAAGGAATCAACCCTGCACAGAGAAGAACACGAGAAAGACTTTTACAAAAAGAAATGGCGAATACACCCAGCCAGAACCATATAAAAATCTACATGGGCCAGCGGGTTTAAGTTTGAGGCTACTAAAATAGCCTAAAACACTACCAGGGCTATTTAATTATCACTGCCACCAGCCAAGTCTTAATGAAAACGGAATGAAACAGTGTTCCATGAGAAACAGACAAAACAGGATAATTAGCCCTTTCCAGAACTCTATGTAAGATCGTTTGTACTGGGTCTGTGAGTTTAAAAAGACTAATAAAGTCAATGGCAACTTTAGGGCCCTCATTCCAAGATTGGTGGTGTCATGGTGCTATTTACGCCACGACTGCCACCAATAATGGCCCGGGCACCGGTGTAGTTCAATGGGGACTTACCGGTCTAGTCCGACCCTGGCGGGACCAGTAAGTCCCCATTGAACATGCCATTCCCCATTCCCATTTGAGCCCTCATAGGGATCAATGGGTATGGGGAGGGTGCTAATAACGAGCTTGCGACGTACAAGCCCGTTATTAGCGCCCTAGTTCCTTAGCGGGACCCGTAAGGGACGTGTGCTCTGACCACATGTTCCTTACGGTCCCCGCCAAGGGACCTCAGAATAGGGCGGTAGGGGATTACCGGCACCGGTTTCCTTACCGGTGCCCGGTATCCCTTGCCGCCCACCTCGTAATGAGGCCCTACATGTTTCTGAGAGACAATAGCCAGGCCCAGAAAAATGGATTTGGAGTTGGGAAGTCAAAAAAGACAATCCTGTGTCACTGCACTGAAGGTGCTGTGCAACACACAGTAAAAAGATGATGCCTATGGAGCAGGTGAAGCTCCACAGTCCAAGAACACATAAAAATTTAAAACACACACAGCAAAATACATGTAAGAGTGGGAAAAAAGGCTCACACTCTTACCAGGTGAAAAAAATAAATCCTAGAAATCCAGCAAAGCTGCTGAGGGACTCAGTAGGTAAGGGAAATTAGCCAATCCTGGAAAATTCTCCCTAACGGCTACATTGAGTCGTTTGAAGGAGTATGTGGAATGGACAAGCAAGGGGGAAATGCTGGGTGTTCAACTAGAGCTGCCACCATTCTATGGGTCACAAAGTGATTGAAATGTGGGTAAGTGTTGGATGCAGCACTGATTGGGGCTGGTGATTTTTTGATGTTACACAAACACGGCTAGTAGATGTGTAATTTTATGAACATTGTTCTTTTCCAGCATAGGCAGGAATGAGAAGTGACTCCCTGCACCACAGTGTATTTTATCGTTACAGTTGAAGTAAAGTTGATATTCTTTTGAGCTATGTACTATGGCTTGGGAGTGTTAAGGGATATACAGTAACCTATACGTGTGGTAAGTACAGCTGAATGACTGCATGCAAGTAATGTCCTCTGCACCTATACTATTATAAGAGAACACATTTTTGTGTTTCCTTGTTTTTTTCTTTTGCACTCATACCTCAATCTTTTGAATCTGAAATATTCTATGTATGGCTTGTCTATCCTTTTTTATAGGTTGTGTTTGCCGTTTCAAACTTTGAATAAGTCCCCAATTGAAATAGAAGAAAGCAAGGTCTTCTAAGATTGAATTGTGTTATCAGGTAGCCTTTGACAGGCATGGACTGTTGATGCTCTAAATTATGGGTGTGAATAAGCGGTGCTTTATGAAATTCTAGAAAAGCATGTTTGGTGGCAGGGGCAATCGGATCCCGCACAGTTAGGTGGTGCTGATTGTTTTTCACCATTATCTGGTGATGGTCACTGGGCTGGTGTGATGGATTTAGGCGCAGTGGCCTGGTTAGAATTTGTCTGTCTGTTTTTTTTCAGTTGATATACCTTTTTAGAATAGAATGCAAGGTTGGAGGGAAACTGGGTTTTAGAGTGAAGACTTTGCCCCCCTGTTTCTTTGATCATGAGGAGGACTAATGTAGTCCATAATTGCCTGGTCGTTCTATCAATATAATAGTCCTGTACAAATAGATATAGAGTTTTGTACTTGTTAGGCATCTAGTTGGCCTCATCATTGTTTTGCTTAGTTGGAATCACTGTCAATATCTTAAGGCACATCTTTAGTGAGAGCCTATTTGTGTCCATCGTATTAAGGATGGGGCCTATGGGTCTGTGTTGGAGTTTATGGACCTTGTATAATTTTTTCAAATGTATGTTTTACATGAAATTCACATGTAATTGCTTCATGTTAAGATATGTTCTTTGTATCTATGTATGCACAGGATACACAACATTTGCCATTTGGGCAATTCCTGAGATACATCAAGAATTGCACAACACTGAATGACTACGATCAGCAGGTGAATAGCTTAGTGCTGAAATTGAGAAACCGACCCTAGAACAACATGGGCACAGACCAGGCACTCCAGACACTATCACAGCAGTCTTTAGCTTCTCCCCATTCGCCAATCAAATAAAAAAAAGAGGTCAAAAGTCTCTGGCCCTTACTGAATATATCTTACCAATGCACCTGTAGGTGAAATCATGATATACTCACTCAAACAGGTTACCAGGACTACTCCTCAGCCTGGATTCTGAAGAGGAAAACAAGAATGAAGGGGTGGAGACCTAGGGGGCTACAATGCATTAAGGGTAAGAAAACACTAGCAGCCATTTTGCTGTAGCTTGGAACATCCCTGCCTAGTGAGCAATATGACTAAGACATCTGCTTTTCCTTCCGTCTATCTTTTTTCCACCCTGGCCCCCTTCCCCATTTTTTCCTCTACAGGCACAATAATAAACTGTGGTCTCAATCCACCTATTCACGGTGCCCAGTGCATCTCTGTGGCCCTGAAGAAAGTAGTACTCACTTACAAAAACCACTGAGACCAGTCGGACTAAGAATAAGGGTTCTAGTGGTGCTCCAAGATTCAAGGAGCTGACCCTATAGGAACCTAAGTGCACAGTACCTGGTGCACACACTCCCAAATCGCAGAGCCTTGTTTTTAACCTTGATTGTTTTTAATACTGTGGAATATCGCTAAATTGGGTCATTAAAAATTATCACACCCATGTATGATTTCCAGACACCTTCCAGACGAAGTAATGCTCCAAAGGTGCTCTTATCAGTAGCAATTGTGGCACATTTTGTCTCTTTTCTGCTCCTATTTATTAGGGCAAGTCTCATCCTCTGTCCCCTCACCCTAGATAAGTGGCGGACCACCACATACTAGGGGTAGTCACCCAATGAGAGTTTAGATAGATTGGTCGGAGGGCAAGAACAACTGTATTCGTACACACAACTTAAACAAACAAAAACAAATATTTAACTTGGTTCTATAATGTGTTAACATGCAACTGTTAGTTACAGGGTAGCAACCAACCCCAGTCCCCTAAGTGTTTTCTAAATTAAGTTATCACCCTAATGTCCCTGCATCTAAAGTTTTTTCCTTGAATGAATATATATATATATATATAAAAATATATTACATGATCACGGTAGTTGCAATGTAGTTATGGTTAAGTTGCTGTTTCCATTGGAAGAGCACTTTTTGGGGGGCTTATAAATTAGCTCCACCTGGACGAATCCTCACCAAACTTTGCAAAAAAAGTATATGGCCCACTCTGAATTTTTTTGCAAAGTTTGGTGAGTATTCGTCCAGGGGGGGCAAAGTTATAGGGGGGTCCCAAAACTTTTTTTTCCCATAGACTGAATGGGACAAAAATGTGCTTGCGCCTACAGCCCAAACTGCTGGACGGATTTTCACCAAATTTGGACCAGGAGCAGCGGCTTGGTCCCGAAAGTGTGCTTTTGCAAATTTGGTGAAAATCTGTCCAGTAGTTTTTTTTAAAATGACCAAAAAGTAGGTAAACAAAATTAGTGATATCTGTGTTCGGTCCGCGGACACACTTCCCTGTTCGCTCCGCGGACATGTGACGTGTTCACTGATTGGACGGTGTTAAGCGTGAAGCACGTCAGATTTTCGGTAGTGCCCGCCATCTTGGATTCGAGGACGTCCATGGACAGCGCGGTGAAAGTTTGTTCAAAATGTATATTTAGTAGAGTGTGTTGGTGTGTAGAAGTGTTTGGGGAGGATGGAAGGGTATGAGATAGGTTAAATGTTGTGCTTTTTTATGTGGTAGACGTTCTTTTTGTGTTCGATTTGTCTGCGGACATCACAGGTGTTCTGAAATGTTCTAAATAAACTGAATGGGGGGTGTTCTGGGGACTCAATATGTGTCCGTTTTGTTCGCAAGCAAGCTGAAACTGTTCTAAGAACACTCGCGGTGTCCTGAAATGTTCGCAAATAAACAAAATGGGGGTGTTCTGGGGACGCTGTCCGTATTGTTCTGTGGCAAGTTGAATGTGTTCTAAGAACACTCGTGGTGTCCTGAAATGTTCGCAAATAAACAAAATGGGGGTGTTCTGGGGACGCTGTCCGTATTGTTCTGTGGCAAGTTGAATGTGTTCTAAGAACACTCGGGGTGTCCTGAAATGTTCGCAAATAAACAAAATGGGGGTATTCTGATGACGTTGTCCGTATTGTTCGTTGTCAAGTTGAAAGTGTTCTAAGAACTCTCGCGTTGTCCTGAAATGTTCGTAGGGGGTGCCTGAAGACGCTGTCCGTATTGTTCGATGGCAAGTTGAAAGTGTACTAAGAACTGTCTCGGTGTCCTGAAATGTTCGCAGGGGGTGTCCTGAAGACGCTGTCCGTATTGTTCGATGGCAAGTTGAAAGTGTTCTAAGAACACTCGGGGTGTCCTGAAATGTTCGCAAATAAACAAAATGGGGGTGTTCTGAGGACGCTGTCCGTATTGTTCGTTGTCAAGTTGAAAGTGTTCTAAGAACACTCGCGTTGTCCTGAAATGTTCGCACATAAACAAAATGTGGGTGTGTTCTAAGAACACACGCGTTGTCCTGAAATGTTCGTAGGGGGTGTCCTGAGGACGCTGTCCGTATTGTTCGTTGTCGAGTTGAAATTGTTCTAAGAACCCTTGCGGTGTCCTGAAATGTTCGTAGGGAGTGTCCTGAAGACGCTGTCCGTATTGTTCGATGGCAAGTTGAAAGTGTTTTAAGAACTTTTGCGTTGTCCTGAAATGTTCGTAGGTGGTGTTCTGAAGACGCTGTCCATATTGTTTGCTGGGAAATTGAAAGTGTTCTAAGAACACTGGTAATGTCTGCGGACATTAAAAGTTTCCATAGACCATAGTTGAAATGTTTTACTCTATGGTGTGATATGCTGCGGTGGTTGTGGCCAGGGCATAGTGTTGGGTGCATGGCCATTTGGCCATGCACCCAACACTTTATGCCCTGGCCACAACCACCGCAGAATATCACATTTATAGTTGCTTATAACTTTGGGTCAAAAACAAATTTATAAGGAACAAAGTTATAAAATACTATGGGTGTGATATGCTCCTATGGTTGTGGCCAGGGCATAGAGTGTATAATATACTTACTGTTTGGTTTAGTAACTGGAGTACATGTATTTCTTGTTAATTTCTGTGATAAAAGAAAATAGCATGTTAGTATTAGTATTTTGTAATGACTTTTTACATTGTATAATCACATTTTTTTTTTGGACCCTCATATTTAGTAGATTACAAACCAGAGTACTGTGCAATTTGCTCATTTTCTGTGTTCGCTGCTAAAATCATTGGGCCTGTGGGAGAAAAAAAAATCCATGTTGGATTAAAAAAAAACCTTTTTCTGTTATGCTACAGTTTATTTGTTTGTTTATTTTCAGTGTACTTTTGTTGTTTCTGGCTAATGCTTTATACATTGGGTTGTTGCATTTCTTTTGGAGCAGTAACATATTATTTATTTGTTTGGATATTATGAAATTTTGGAGCAGTTAGATACCAGTAGGCATATTCTAACTGTCTTTTTTTAAAAATATATTTTAGTGTTATTGATTTATATGTTTGGATATTGTTCAATTTTGGGACAGTTAGATAACAACTGGCGTGTTCTAACTGTCTATTTTTTTATATATTTTAGTGGTATTGATTTATCTGTTTGGATATTGTTAAATTTTGGGACAGTTAGATACCAATTGGCGTATTCTAATTGTCTATTTTTTGCTCTAATTTAGTAGTATTCATTTATGTAATTAATTGTTGTAGAATCTTTGGGCAGTTAGATAGCTTTTCGAATATTCTAACAGTTTACATTTTTTACTACAAATTTACTTGAGGTTTAAGTACAGTTTTGTTATCAAATTTTGGTTTTAAGAACATTAAATAAGCGTTTGCAAGATTTGCTGGTAATCTCTGCTTTAGAGTAATGGTACTATCATTACATTGAAACCATCCACATTTCTTTATTATATATGCAGTGTAGTGCCCTGAATAGGTTGTGGCACCTGCGTGGTAGATTATACCTATTGTTGTGAATGTTTTCTTACCAAGTGATATTTGACCATGTGTGAATCCAGTCAGCTTGCAGTTGTTTTTGGTACCATCAGCATTGTAACGTTGAAGCATTAGTATTACGTATTTACTATGTGTTTGTATTACTAACGTGGAGCGATTATCTGAATTGCAGGTAGAACATAATCTACCATGTTTTGCATTTTGTACAAGTTGCTGAAATGGAATGGATTCACAATTAGGTATTGATATATATACGAAACGTTCATTGGGGATTTCTTTGTGTGTCACATTGTTGCAGAGAGTGCATGTATGTTTCCACATGTATGAAATCTGGAAGATTTATAGGTATGTTTTTGTTTTCCAGTACTTGTAGTAAGTACATTAGAAATTCTTCTGGATCTTCCTGTGAGTTTATAGTGAATTTCACCATTCCAGCACAGTAGTCCAATTGTTGTCTTATTGCATAAACATTATACGTGTTGTCAGGATTGTTTAGTGCATTTCTGTGAAGCAAACACAATGGGTGTGTACTGTGTAAGTAAATGTTGTCAACAATTGGTGGTAATTGAAATCGAATATTCATTGCTACATTTGCATAGCAACGTACACCAACTATATTTGAGAGTTTAAATGGACTAGGTATTTCTGTATCTGACTGCTTTTTTTGGAGTTTGTCTTCCTTCTTTGAAGAAGTACCTGGTTTACTTTCCATAATTAATTCTTTTTTGCTTGTGGTACTTGATGAAGTATTACTTTCTTTTACTCTCTTTGGAGGATTTGCAGTGACATCCTGTTGCTTTTCTGTTTGATTTATTTTTCTTTTATAATGTTTTACTTTTTGTGGAACAGAATATGTGTTTAGATGGGGAGTGTATAGTCAGCGAAGTCTATTGTATTCTAAAATGCAAGGAATATCAGCGTTTATTTTACTTGCATCAAAGTTGATTAGAAATAGACCGTCAAGTGCGTGATAGTGCTACATAGCTCATGCCTTCTTTAAAGACCGTGTTACCAATATCTATCATTGGTTTGTCTAGGGTAAGACCTTGTGATTTATGAATCATGACTGCGTATGCAAGAGTTAGAGAAAAGTGTTCTCTGCGTACATACATGTCTTTGAAGAGAAGGAATCGAGCTGTTGAGCGTCCTATCCTTTTAACTTCTGAAAGTTTGTCAAAGAGTAAATTGACAAACTGAATTTTGTTGTCACGTGGGTATGTTTGAAAGCCAACAACTGTACCCAGTGCTCCATTAACTAGTCCTTGGTCCACGTCAAGGTTATGTTTAAGCATTACTCTGCAATTTAAGGATAATTTTAATATCTTTTCTAAGCCTGCTGTGTTTGTGATTGATTTTTGTAAACTATTTAGTCTTGTTGTGGCTTGGTCACACATAGGTAGTGTCATACCATGTACATCTAATTTGTCTGTGGTGCTAATTTCCATTATTGGTTGCATTTCTTTACTTAACATTATTTCATTGAATTTGAAACAGCTTGCAAGAGTTGGCATTAAGGCCATACAATTGACATTTTTGTGGGCTAATTGTTCCATAACATCTGTAGCACATGCATTATCGCCATAAAGTGCATTAATTTGCCAGGTTTTCAATATTGTTTCTGCTTCTTTAGAGAGTATACCAACTCTGATACTTTTTAAGATGTTGGCATAAGTGAGATCTGCAGATTGCCGCATGTTTTCTATTAATTCTCTGTATTGGAAATGTTGCCAAAGGTTGACATTTCCAATGCTGGAACAGTTTTACGGCAGAGTTTGTGTCCTAATGTTTTAAAAATAGGCTCACCTTTTACTGGTGTCAACTGACGAAGATCTCCAAAAACAATAATGTGTTTTCCTGCAAAGAGCTCTTCATAGTTTGTTTTCAGCACTTCTTGTAATCTGAGGTGAATCAAAGCCAACATTAGGTTGGAGACTATACTCACTTCATCTATTAGTAGCATTTTCATTTGTTTCAATACTCTGCATAGTTCCATTACAGCTTCTGCAGAAAGTTTGTAATAGTCTAATTTATTCTGGTGTTCTACTGGCAATAGTAGTAATCAGTGTAAAGTGACACCACCTATGTTGTAGGCAGCTAAACCTGTGGGGGCAGTGACAACAGCTGACAGTTTGTTGTTTGTCAATTGTTGAAGGTATTTACTGATGATTCTGATTAGGAATGTTTTGCCAGAACCAGCTTCACCACTGACGTACAGTAGTATAGGTTTATAATTATGGCAGGAACATTCTTTATTTTCATGTTGTACATCATGTGCAATTTGTTTTGTTACTTCTTCAAAAATGCTACGTTGTTCGTTGTTTAGTTTTGATTGTAGTATAGTTAAGTCTTCTTTATCTTCATACTGACACATGGTGTTTTCTACTTCTATCATAGCTAATTCTGCCTCATTTATTATTAGTGGTCCTCCCAGTGGTTCTTGGCTTCCTGTTACACAAGGTTGACTACTGTCAGGAGTGTCTTTATCTAGTTGGGCCTGGAGTTCTTCTTCGTGTTTCTGTTCATTGTGCAACATTGTTTTGTATTGTGTAAAGTTTACATCAGTTATAGTGCTTTCATTTGCTTTGAAAGCATCTTCATATGAGTCATAGTTTTCTAGTATCTCTTCTTCTTTTCTTCATGGTTTAAAGAGTTGTAGCAGGGACATGTAATATATTTCTTTATGTTGAGGAGTCTTCAATGACAATTTGATATGATTAATTAAATTTGCTTTAGTGAGTTTAACTAAGCTGCCTTCACAGTTTGTCACTCTGTATTTACCTTTTTTTTTCATCAGGTTTTATATTATTTTTGTATGTGTAGTTTTGGGCTATGTAGTATAGACACATGGTTTCCAAAGTATTACTTCTGTTTGGGTAATATGTGTCCAATAAATTGTTTTTTAAAATGTCCTGGCTGTTGGGATCATGTTTGGCTATTGTTTCTATATCTTCATATGTTTTTAGAACTCTTTTTCTATATTTAGCTGGACCAAGACTTAGCCATACTATATTTTCAGATTTAGCATATAATGCAGTACCAGTTAAACGATCAGCTGCTTCATATGATCCACATTCTCTATGGGAGAGCATTTTTATGCCCAAGCTGTATAATTTCTGAGAAACTGTTTTATCTGATGACAGGTCATTCCAGAGGTCTTGGAGCTCTGTCTTTTCTGCTTTGGTTAAGTATGCTGTGACATATCGTGCAACTGCAGTAGAATTGTCTGCAATGTACTGCACATCTATGTTTGCATTTCATAAGTGGGCAATGATTGCATTATAATCATTGATATATTTTTCTTCTTTTCTTTTTATGTAATATGTATTTTTAGGTGACTTACCTTTAACACTATGTCTAACTGAAGACATGAGGTTGTTCACTTGACCTGTATTTGTAACTGGTCTAGGGAAACCAAATCAGCATTTGGTGTAGTATTTCACGTTATTTTTGTATTTGCGACGACAATATTTGCCACATTTATGTCTTTGGAATTGTAAAATTTGTGCATGAAGATCACTATTTGTGGATTCTGATGGAATTTCACAAGTGACATATTTTTCAATAAACTGTAAAACAGTGGCATCACTGTCTTGACCAAATTTAGGAGCATCTTTAATCCATACAAGCATGTGGATATGTGGTGCTCCTCTGGCTTGGTATTCTTTTCTCCAAAAGAAGTGTTGCACTTCTCCAATGGGAGGAACAGTTTTATTACAAATAAAATGTAGCATAGCAATGAAGCGATGGTGAAAATATCTTGAAACATTAACAGGATCCAAAGAACAAAGCTCTCCTGGTGTTAGTATATCTATGTTTGTTTTGTTTTTATTTGATATGCGTAGGAAATCATGTAAATCTTCCCATGCATATTCTGCAAAACTTAATGTAACAAACCAAGTGAGTGGGCCAAAGTTTCTGATCATACAACATACATCTCCATGACGTTGAAACCAGTACTCTTTATTACCACGCATATTTGCTAATAGATTTGTAATATTTGATTGTAAAACCTCATCCTTTTGTTGCACTTTTTGTAATAATTGTGTAGCTGTCATATTTTGAAAGTGGGATCCTGATTTTAATATGTGTGCAACTCCGTAACATAAAGTTGCTAGTTCACGTTCAAAGAGTATGTGGAATATGTATTCCACATTTTGTCTAAATCTGGGATCTTCAGAATACATCCGTAATGAGCGGTATTCTGAAGCTGATATTTGAATAGGTCTATCATCATACCTTCCTCCTTTGCCAGTAGGAAAGAGTAGAGGAAAAGCATTTGCTTCTATACTTTTTTCCCATATGCTGATTGGTGATCCTTTTGTTTGACGCATTTGGTACATTTCCAGTGCATCTTCTATGGTGTCATTAGAGTGCAAAGGATGAATTGTATAATGGTCTAAAGTATTTGATATTGTAGCAGGATCTAGTATCTCAAATTGACCAGCTTCTTGTGTTTCTTGAATTATTTCAGTTCTATCTTTCAAGTTTTCTTCAATATTAATTTCTTTGTAATATTCATTATTCTCTTTAAGATATTGTAAGGCTTGTCTAACTTTATGTAAATCTACCAGCTGTTGCCATATTTTTTTGTCTTTTGTAGGTACTCCATTTACTAAGATAATTAAAGATTGCTGCATTGGACGTTGCACTCCTAGAGTATGCACATTTTCTTTTTGGTAAATAAACTACTTTTCCAAGAATGGCTTTTACCAATTCAGAGGGAGGTAATTTTACTGTTTTTGGTTGAAGGCGTATTATTGCTTGAAATGGGTGTACTGTTTGAATTATGATGCTCTCATATATTAAGTTGTTGTAGGGGTTTTGGTAGTGGGTATAATTCCAAATTATTTGTGATAGCACGTGAAGGAGTTTGCTTGTTGTCAGGTTTTGTAGTGCAGTAACTGCAAAGTATTAAGGGGTCACTTATTTCGTTTTTGTTTTCTGCTACAAGGTAGTGAGCTAATTCAAACCATTTAGAATCTTCATTGTCTTGTATTTTATATGACAGGTCTACAGTTTTCGTGTTACGTTTATAAAAAGTTCTGCGGACACATACACATACATGGTTTGGCTGATGTACTTTTAAATTTTAGTATTTCTTTTTTGTATGTGTTTAGCAAAAGGTTGCCATGTGTAGAATTGTTGCTAATTTGGTTTAAAGCTAATTCATTCTGTAAATGGCTTTCACTTCCAAAATATTTTTTCTGGATATAGTCAATTTCTTGAAGTAGGTCTTTCGCTGTACCATGTAGAAGAATGTTATTTAAATTTGCTAGTGCTAAAGCAGGACTTTTAGCATAGTACAGTTTATAGACTAGATTTCTTATAGTTGAATGATGTGTTGATATTCTTTTGATATCATGGAAGGTGGTTTTACAAGTAGGTCCTGTAATGCAGGCCAATGAATGTCCTTGTAGTCCTGTGTATTTGCGCACTGGACAGGTATCCATATTTTGCAGTAGTCTAATTTTGATTTTGTCTTTGCTTTTTATATATTGATTGAGGAATTGGCGTAAAGACTTGAAAAATTGTTTAGGAATGTTACATATTGACATGCATGGCCATTTGTACACTAGAATTTCTGATTCAGTTGAATGGAGGGGTAATTCTAAGTTTTCAGGGCATATTTTTGTAAGGAGTACTTCTTGTTCCATTATGGTATTATTAACTTTTTCATAACCTCGACCACTGCTAAGTATGGCAATTGTATTTGTTTGCTTTTGTTTGTATGCTTCTTCATTAAAGTATGGTTCTGTGCGCGTAGTGTGACTCCATTCACCTCCGCAAATACTTAAGAAGTTCTTACTGTTGACATTTCGTTTATTGAAAAGTCTTTTTTTAATTTAGTTATTAGTTTTGTTAGTGGTTTCATTTTGTTTAACACTAAAATAAATAACTTTCTTTTGAGAAGAATTGCACTATCTATCAACGCTTCTAAAATTAATTTCCTACGATAGGTTTTAAGCATTGAACTTGATTTCTCTCCTGTTTTTATAAGATTTTGAAGGACTTTGTGACGGAACATTTTGGCTAAAATACTTTTCTTGGTATGCTTACTTTGCACTATATTAACATTTAAAGAAGTAGTTTTATCTGTGGTGATAGCTGATTTTCTGTTAATTGTTTTTTGGTTTGTTTTACATTTTGATAGAGGAGGCAAAGTTTTTGTACTTGAAAATTCTTGTGTTTCACTAAATGACTGTATTAGCTATTTTGTTTCAATTTTTTTTACAAATTCTGCTAGAGAGGGATGCTTATATTGGACACTTTTATTTTCATTTGCTCTACTTCTGCGTTGCTTTCTACGGACTTGACTTTTGGTAGGCATTCTTTAGGGTCTGTTGAAAAAAATAAAGAAGGTATGGGTTGGGGTGTTCTGTAATGTATGTGTGCTGTGTGCATGAGTGTTTTAGTAAGATGATGTATGTAATGTGTCTGATTGTGCATTGGGAACTACAACTAGTAGGGATGTGTATTCTTCAATTAATATGTTACTAAACTCAGGTTCAGATGACAGAAAAAAATAAGCTAGTGGTGTGGAGAAGTACAAATAGTAAATCTAATGTATACAATAAAAACAGTTGTTTGTTCTATAATATGAAAATTCTAGCAGTTGAGTTGGGTAATTTGTGTGTTCAAAAGTAGGAATTTGTGTGCCATTCTGGCTGTAAATCACTGTTTAAGACATGGGGATTTTTGGACAGAATGGTGCACAATCTCTATTTTTAGGCACAGAAATAGCATGAATTAACTTTACAGTATGTTTGAGTAATAATACAAATATTATGGTGATATTCTACTTTTTTTCTAAAATGAGCAGTTTAATTCTTAGTTCTTCTTTGTTCTTGAAAGTCGGCTGCTTCTTTTCAGGAGAATGGTCTTCACTGCAATTGTAAAGGAAACAAATTAGTAATTTTATTTGTATATATATTGCATTGTTTTTAATTTAGATATTGATTTTTTTAATTGAAATCCTCAGCGCCTTCCTTAAAACCATTAAAACTATCTTATTCACATAGGATACGTCGCACCAGTTCAATACATATATGTTCTTAATGAACAAATTGTATTGCAATGAGAAACTGTAACAAACAAAATATCTTTAGTATGTCTTGTGAAATTCATAATGTACCACTGAATACCACCATTTCTGTAACTAAGCTGTTCCAGGTAATAGTGCCTTAATGTCATGCTTAAATTAAAGTAATCAAATAAATAAATAAATAAATAAATACATGTAATTGTATAAGTATTATTTTTTGGGATTGGAACATAGAGTGTGCATGCATGCAATTTTGTTTGAATATATGTAGTCTATACATTTCATTTAAAAAATGTTAGTTTAACATGATTTGATAGTGTGTGTATAAAGACAGTATATAGTATAAAGGTTTATAAGTGATAGTTGATTTTAGGAAATTGGAAAAAAGACAGTAGATTCATTTTACAGATTACACAATCTAAAAGTCAGTTTGAAAATGTGTTCATGTACTGTACAGAAAATATGCATAACTGTAGTTTGTGTTCATGCATATGGATATGCATGGAGCTGCAAGTAGAAATCTTGGAGACTTGTACAGTATTTCTTGTAGATGGTGCTTGCCAATGATATGACACTTGTACTCAGAGAGATTCAAAGTACATTTGCAGTGCTGATCTATGATGATGCAGTTAGATGTAGAGGTCTTGAATGTGATTGGTGCATGGTCATGTGATTTCTTAGCTACATCCAATGAGGGAATGGCACAGAGAGTGAAGTGGAAATGGTAGAAGGGCTGTTCATGTTACGATATGTCAGCGGACATGGCGGTAGTTCGCGGACATCGGGAATTGCATCCGGGGATTTTTGGGTTCAGAAGTCATGCAAATGAGAACGAGCAGTGAAACGGATTGGTCAGGAAAGTTTAGTGGGTGTGTTGAGCCAGGAGAGAGTTTCTCAGATACTTTTTTTGCTGAGAGAACAACAGATAGCTATGTCTGTGTGTTTCAGAAAACAGATTGTTTGGATTTTGGGAGATTCGTGGATACATTGGTTGAAGGTGCATGCAGACAGCTGTGGAGTAGCTGTAGATGTGCTACTTTGGAAACAAAGCAACATCCAAACATAATTGTAATTCATTGTGGAGGGAACAGTTTAGGACATGTGTCTGGAATTTCTTTGCAATTTGCTATGAAAGAAGGACTTGGGAAAGTCATGGACATGTTTCCTAATTCTCAAGTAATATTTTCACGGATTGTGCAGAGACAATGTGGCTTTGTTCTTCTTCATTTGGTCCACAAATGGAAAAAGCAAGGCGCAATGTTAATAAGGCTGTGTGTGCATTTCTAAGAGATTTTGGCATGTCCTCTTTTCACAATGAAAATATTATGTTTAGTAGTACATACATTTTTCGCAGAGATGGTGTCCATCTTACTTATGCTGCCAATCAGATTTTACTGAGAAATTTACAAAATGCATTGTGACCTTTTTTAGAAATACAGCATCCATTTTGAAGTAGGTGTTAAGTATTTATAATTTTTGACATACAAACACCTCCCAAAGGCTCTTTTCAGAGCCACCACTTCCTCCCAGAGAAAAATGCAATGGTAACAATAGGGTAGCACCCCAATTTTTTTAATGTTCGCGAACTGTCCACGGACTTTTAAGAAATACAAAGGGCCCTGCTTTATTTATCTTCACTTCTATTTTTTAACTGCGAAAGGCGGCTATGAAAAGAGCCTTATTTCTTTTGATTTTTGTAATTTTGTATTTTTTTTTGGTTTTTTAGACACAACACACTAGGAGAGGAGGGGAAAGGCGGGTAAAGGGGGCGACACCAACCACAGGGAAAAGAAAGGGCGAGCTGAGAGAGGAAGTAGAGTGGGTTTTATTTGGGTAGTGAGCAGGTCTTCTTGTGCTCTGAGACGACAGTCTCAAAAGCACTCTGAAGTCGCTCCCCCCTGCAGAGTACTGTGTCACAGTACATACATACAACTGTGACCCTCAAAAGGTAAGGGTAATCAGAATTCTGTATGGCCTGTGAGGCAGCTTGAGGAAGACGCTGTCCCACAGAGGTGGTCCTTGTGGTGACAGGATCAGAAACAGAGGATGAAGTAGAGGAAATCAACCTACTATGTTCTTCTCAAGGTACAACCTTGCGAATAGCCCCAGAGTGAAATGACCTCCGGTGTTGCTTCATGGTCGTGGTCCCAAAGCTGTACGAACCGTGCTTCCCGCGACTGAGTATCATTTGCAGTCATTGCAGATAACACGGTTCGCACGAGCCTTAGGACCATTCCCATAAATGGAAAATAACCGCCACACTCAAGACTCACGTCTAGTGCGGGTAGTAGGGATTTCCTCCACCTCATTCTCGTCATCCTCTTCTTCATCCTCTGCATCCTCACTCCTGTTCCCCTCTTCAGGCCCTTGGGAAGGTGGTGGTGGTGGAGGGGGTGGGGGTGTTGCTGAAGTAGGTTCAGCACCAGGTGGCAGTTCTGCAGCCAGGGATGCCATCTCAATGGTGTAATCAGCAAGTTGTTGGAGAAATAGCTGTGCTCTGAAGAATAGCCAGAAACACAATGAAAATAAGCTCTAGGGCGTGGTCTTTTATAGGGGTGCTTGTACGCGGTTCGGGGACATGCGCACTGTCCGCGGACAGATCGAACACAAAAAAGGGTTCAAAAAGTTACAAAAGATATGTAGAAACTCAGGATTACTATGTGGGACTTGTGCCATGATGTGTTTTTATGGAAAAATATTGTGGATTACTCGAAAATGTACTTTTAAATTGTTTGGGGACACGAACAGTGTCCGCATTCAGAACACGCGATCAGCATGGGTGCGGTCACATGATCCCTTTCCGAACAGGTCCGCGAAGGAAGTTCCTGTCCGCAGGACACCAAATGCACGGACATTGGTTTGCACATGCGCGTTGACGTGCTACGGACACTGTTCGGGTCCTCTGGAGAAATAGCTGTGCTCTGAAGAATAGCCAGAAACACAATGAGAATAAGCTCTAGGGCGTGGTCTTTTATAGGGGTGCTTGTTCACGGACATGCGCGCTGTCCGCGGACAGATCAAACACAAAAAAGGTTCAAAAAGTTTCAAAAGATATGTAGAAACTCAGGATTACTATGTGGGACTTGTGCCATGATAAGTTTTTATGGAAAAATATTGTGGATTACTCCGAAATGTACTTTTAAATTGTTCGGGGACACAAACAGTGTCCGCATTCAGAACATGCGATCAGCATGGGCGCGGTCACATGATCCCTTCGCGAACAGGTCCGCGAAGGAAGCTCCTGTCCGCAGGACAGCAAATGCACAGACATTGGTTTGCGCATGCGCGTTGACGTGCTACGGACAGTGTTCGGGTCCTGAATTAATTAAAAGTGCATCAATCGAACATTTCTGGACATCGCATATGTTCTAGAACAGTTTAAACTTGCTAGCGAACAATACGGACAGATATAGTGTTCTTTAGGATACATCCATTTTCGTTTAATTACGAACATTTCAGGACACCGCTTGTTTTCTTAGAACAGTTTCAACTTGCTAGCGAACAGTACGGACAGGTATAGTGTTCTTCAGGACACCTCCATTTTCGTTTATTTGCGAACATTTCAGAACACCCGCGCCGTCCGCGGACATCTACATTGTTTTTAAAAAAAATAAAAAAATGGGAAGTAATTACAACACAATATAAAAATGTAACTTTATTTCACATATATTAATCATTTAGTAGGTGAGGCAGAAACAGAAACAAAAACAGGAGAATTAGGGGTTTCAACATGATTGGTATCAGGTGAAGAAGGGATGGAAGTCTCATCAAAACATTTTGGATTATGGAGAGGGTTTGGGGATAATTGACTGATATATGGTGAGGGAGGACAAGTACATGTGGGACAATGGTATGAGGTTTTTGTTTTAAAATGATCCTCAACAAAAGTTTTCAAATTATTAAAATTGCTCAATAATAAATCCATTTTTTCTTTTAAGCTGTCAAGCGTGTTTTCCATAACAGTTTCTTCAGACATATTTTCTATTTTGGTATGCTCTGTACAAAAAGAAATATATATGTTAAATATAAATAAAATAATAACAATTAAATGGTTTATATTGTAAAGTGTGTACCATTAGCTTCACTATTTTCTGACATTTTGTCATGTGGGAAGTGCTCCTCTAGCCATTCCAGAGTACTAGACATTTCTGTGAGAAAAAAAAAATATATAATATTTTTTTTTTTAATCTAATACAGAAAGTTTATAAAGATATGAGTAAAATGATGTACACTTACTATTTCAAGTAAGATATGTTCTGAGTACTCTGTAGGTCTGGTCTTGGTCTTAGTTGTGGAGTGTCTGTGAGCTAATTATGTTGGAAGCCTATTTATCTTCTCTTGGTATATTCCATTTTAGAATATATTGCATTTAAATGAATGGTTAGTGCGGTATATATATGGGTTACATTTCTTATGTTTTTCTACATATAATATGTATGTGTACTACTTTGTGAATTTTTTAAATGTTATCATGTTGTAATATAACAATTAAACATACCCCCCCCAGACTTTTTAAGTAGTGGTACTGTTGTCCGAATATGTCCGCGGACATCAAAAATGTTCGCGGACATTACATTCAGTAGATGTGGTTCAGTATGTTCCATATTACATGTACATAAAGTCAAAGTTACTATTGTTAATCTTTGCTACTAAAAACCTATGAAACTCAGTGAAAAAACTTTGTTAAAGGGACGTTATGGTTAAGTTGTGCTACTAAAAACCTATGAAATTCAGTGAAAAAACCTTTGTTAAAGGGACGTTATGGTTAAGTTGTGCTACTAAAAACCTATGAAATTCAGTGAAAAAACTTTGTTAAAGGGATGTTATGGTTAAGTTGTGCTACTAAAAACCTATGAAATTCAGTGAAAAAACTTTGTTAAAGGGACGTTATGGTTCCAAGTAAAACCGAAAAACCCCTGAAATTCGGCATTTATGGTAAGATAAGCAACCATAACTCGCGCCACCGTGCACTGCTAACACTAACACCCAGGACATCAAAGAAGACATCACAAATGTCATCAGTGACATCACTGATGACATCACATGGCTGGCTCTCCCTTTTTTTCCTATACTGACATATCTAAGTCCCATAGTTTTCTTCAGTAACAGTCAGGAAGTAAAAATTGAAAAGGTACTATATTTGTAGACTTAAGGTCAAGTCATATCATATGAAACATATATATAGCGGAAGAAACAGGCTTGAAAGAGAGCAATCCTTTCTGTGCATGAAGATAATCATTTGAGTTATCAGCATTTTCTCATAGTTTTATTTTTATTACTATACCTTCCCTGTATATGCTCATATTTCTTTACATTGTACTCACACTCCCTTCCTTAGGGTTCACTGACATCATTTGATATACATACATAGAGTAGGTAGCAGCTTTGAAATAGAGCAATCATTTCTCTGCATAAAGATAATCAGTTAGGTTATGAACTCTTTCTGCTACTACTTCTGCTTTTTTGCTTACTTCTCTGTCCCTGTATATACTCATATTTGTATGTGTTGTTGAATCTTTGTGTTTTGTCTGTATTAAGTGTAATTATGTATTAAGTGGGTTTTATTAGCTACTTGTTACATGTTTCACAGTACGCAAAACTCTAATAAGAAAGCAGTTATCATTTCATTATTCTTATTAAACTTCCAGCTGAGTTTGTTGGTCGTGATGGGGAGCTTTCACCTGCTGTGGTCCTGGGCTGTGGATAGCAGCGTTTTGGGGGCATAGCACCTTCGCTAACGGCGAAAACACGACAGGGAGCGTGAAGGCCTGCTCCCTTAACATGACATAAAATGGCCGCCGCATTCTCGCGACCCGCTCCAGGCTGGCGGCTGGCTGCTATCATCTGCCCATGAGACGTGTATGAGGCTCATCCCGCCCGACACCCTGCACCGGAGCGTCTCCCCCCCTGTGCCTGGTCCTCGACGGTGCGAGGCCTGCTGCCAGGGCCCCTGTGATCACCCAACTCGGCGGTTTCCGACACCGCCGCCTCACTGACTCGGCGGTTTCCGACACCGCCGCCTCACTGGGATTGCTCTCTCTGCGGACCCTCCACCCTCGTCTTCCTGGGGCGCCCCTGCCCACTTTCTGCCTGCTGCCTCTCCCGGCTACCACCGGAGGCCCCCCCGTGACCCTGGCTCGAGTGAGAGCCACACACGTCGCCCGGCTGAGATTGGCGGCCCCTCAGCTCCACCTCAGCACCCTCTTCGATTCCTGGGGTGCCCCTGCCCATCTTCGGCCTGCTGCTCTCGGGGGTGGGGCCCTGCCTCCCCCGGCTACCATCGAAGGCCTACTTGTTGCAGCGTGGCCCCGGCTCGGGGGTCGGCCACACACAGGTGAGGTGGGCTGCCCCTCTGCCCTGCCCCAGCAACCCCCCCGGCCAGCCTTCACTCCGGAGGCCCTCCAGCTACAGCATGGCCCCGATTTGTGCCACAAAGACCACCCTGGGGTGACTTTGTGTCTTCTGGCCCTTCTGCTACCTGCTCTCTGCCCTCCCCCCCCTAGGGTTGCCCTGAGGCCTACCACAACACCCCCTCCGGGCGCCTAATATCCCTGCCGGGAGGGCCCTCGAGCTCCACACCTACTCTGACCCCACATGGAGTGTGTCCCCCCTGTGACTTCCTGGGGCGCCCCTGCCCACATCTGCTCGCCAACGGCCGGAGGTGCCGACCGCCATCTTCCTAGGCGGATGCCCAGCTCGCTGGACTGCCCAACTTTTAGGAACTGTTCTACTTCGCGAGAAGCTGGACTCTTAACCTGTCCGCTCCACCGCCTGGGATCCCCAGGCTTTGCCCACCCCGCACATCTATTTGGCCGCCCCCCTCAGCCCCTTGCAAAACGTGAACTCGGTAGTCACCCTCGGGGGACGTCCCCTCTCCGCGGAGCGATGGCCAAAGCACTGAAGCCTCCTAAATCAGCCGACATCTCTGCTATGCTGCAGGCCTCGGGGAAGGGTGGGAAAGCGGACCCCCTCAAGCTCACCCCCCAGAAAACGTCTGATGGCGGCGGAACACTCGCAACTAAGGAGGATCTTCAGGCTTTCATGAGTGATATCAAATCGGAATTCAGAGCCTGCATGTCGGAACTCACCGCCAAACTGGAACAGACCGAGCAAAGAGTCGCTGGCATCGAACTGAGGGTTGGCGAGGTCGAGGACCTGACCACGGACCACTCCGCTTCACTGACGGAAATTCAACACACCGTCAAATCACTGGTGGCAAGAACTGAATCCTCGAACATAAACAGAAGGACTTGGAGAACCGCTCCCGCCACAACAACTTACGTCTTCGCAGGGTGCCCGCCTCGGTCTCTGACCGGGAGCTCCCGGAATACGTTAGTACCTTCTTCCAGTCCTTCCTGCCAGACCTGGACGAGACTCAACTGCTGCTGGATCGGACCCACAGACTGCACCCTCGCAGAGGGATCGATACGGACCCCCCCTGGACGTGATCACTAGGGTCCACTTCTACACCACCAAGGAGGCCATAGCAGCGATTGGCCGCTCTAAGGACGAGCTCTCATTTCAGGGAATCCCGATAAAGATCTTCCAGGACCTCTCCCCACTGACTCTTCAAAAGCGCAGAATGCTCCGGCCTTTGTCACTCTTTCTTCGGGATCAGCAGATCCGTTATCGATGGCTCTTTCCTACGGCCCTACAGTTTTCGTACAAGGGCTCTCAGCGCACCATCAGCCACTTCGACGATGCAACGTCAATCCTCCGCCCGGACTCCCCAGAGACCTTAGACCTCTCCGCTCCGGGCTGATCAAGCCCGGCCTCAGACGCAATCTCCCCAAAGCCGAAACGGACCCCATGGTCCAGAGTGCAGAGAAATCACAAACCTAAATGACAAGCCTTAACGCCTGCACTGGAACCATGACTTTGGAACGACCTTAAGCTTCACATCTTGCCGCGGATCCGACACGGTCCATAACCCCCTCCAAGGCAGATGACACCACTTTACCCTTGGAGAGACTTTCAAACATGTTGGTGCTGTCGAATGACAGCCCTGTTGCCTAGGGGCCATGTCGATAGTTCTAAATCGACCCCCCTGGCTGCACTTTGGCCCTCCCATTGTAGGTCGCTTTTGAATGTGTTTTGTCCCATTGGAGACCAGTTAGACCAGTTTAAAAAACCCTCGACCACAGGAGACTCTAACTCAATCATGCTCTCATGTCCATGGCTGACCTAACCCCCCCATAACCCCCTTCCCCTCAGCAAGAGGATCGCCCGGACCATCCCCCTCACCTGAAACTCAAGTTCACCTCCTTGAATGTTAGGGGCCTGAACTCCCCCCCGAAGAGGAAATCGATCCTACAGAGGCTACAAGACAATGGGTCGTCGATCGCTTTTTTGCAAGAGACGCACCTGATCCCGGCGGACTTTCCACGCCTGCGAAGCAAACTCTTCCCACTACAATTCCTCGCCTCTAACGGCACTAAGAATGGGGGCACTGCTATTTTATTTGCAAAAGACCTGAAGCCTCAGATCCTTGACTCACTACGGTGCCAGGAGGGTTGCTTTATTGCAGTCAAATGCTCCATCCATGGCCAGCTCTACACCCTCATCTCGGTGTACGCCCCGAATGAATATCAGGAGAGCTTCTACCAGGACCTGGAGGTCTCTCTCCTCCCATTCATCGAGGGGCATGTCGTCATGGGAGGAGACTTTAACGGGGCTCCGGACCCTCTCAAGGACAGATCTCACCCCCCGTCTTCTAGAGATTTGAAGTTGGCCGCTGGCTTGCTCCAGCTGTTTCGCACACTAAACATTGTGGACTCTTGGAGGGTTCTGTCCCCAGACAACGGGACTTTACCTTCTATTCATATGTGCATCGTACCTTCTCCAGAATTGACCTGATCCTGACCTCCCCAAAGATCCTGTCCTTCACTGATGATGTGATAATTGGCCCCCAGATCCTTTCGAACCATGCCCCAGTTACTCTGACCCTGCGTTCTCATGACCCAGACCCCCCTCCGCGCCGCCGGTGGTGCCTCTATGACCCTATCCTGGGAGACATGGCAGTGAGGGACTCAATCGCCAACTCCATTAAGAACTTTTTCGTTGAAAACCGGGACAAGGACACTTCCCCAGCTAACACCTGGGACGCCATGAAGGCGGTCCTCAGAGGCGAGCTGATTGCCCAGGGAGCCGCATACCACAAAAGGAAGAGGGAGTCGCGCGCCGCTTTGGAAGCAGCAGTCCGAGAGGCTGAGGCTACACATAAAAGGAAGGGCTGGGCCCCTAAATCCTACAGGATCCTGCAAATGGTCAGGAAACAGCTGGAAGCCCACTACGCTGAGGCTACGGCGAATCTGCTAACCAAGTCTAAGCAATGGTACTACGCTCACAACAATAAGGCCAACAAGCTCCTGGTTAGCAAACTGGCAAAGGCGAAGAGCAGGAATACTATCTTAGGCCTCCATGATCCGCAGGGGGTGATCCACTATGCTGACCATGAGAAAATACGCTTGGCAACAGCCCACCACCTGGAAATAATGACAGCGGCCCCGAGAGATCCAATTAAGCAGCACTCATACATCCAAGAGGCGACCCTACCACACCTGACCCCGGCGGCCAGGGAAGACCTGGAAGCCCTGATTACAATCGAGGAGGTGGAGGCAGCCATTAAGAGGTTAAAACCTAGAGCCCCGGGCACAGACGGATTTTCCACTTGCTTCTAAAAAATCTTCCGGCCCCAACTAGTGGTCCCCCTGGCCCGCCTCTTACTCATTCGTGGCCACTGGCACGGTCACCCCAACAATGCAAGAATCTATTACAGTCCTTATCCCCAAGCCCGGGAAAGACCCTCACGATATTAGCTCATATAGACCCGTTGCGTTGCTGAATCTGGACGCCAACATATACTCTAATGTCTTGGCCAACCGTCTGGCACCTATCCTCCCTAATATTATAGACCCGGATCAAACAGGCTTTATAAACCACAGGTCGACGAAAGACAACATCCGCAGGGCCCTGGATCTCATTGAAATCGCCACTCGGGATTCCCAACAGCTAGCCTTATTGGCATTGGACGCAACTAAAGCGTTCGACAAGGTGGACTGGTCTTATCTACGGCTCACTCTGGGGGCCTTTGGCTTCGGTCCGACCTTTCAGAAGATGATCCTGGCGAACTACCAGTCCCCCAGGACGAGGCTGAGAGTCAACGGCCACTTGTCGGACCCAATCTCCCTCACGTGCGGAACGAGGCAGGGATGTCCTCCATTCCCTCTGCTCTTCGCTTTGGCCATGGAGCCGCAGGCTCAACGAGTCTGGAAGAACCCCCTAATCAGTGGCCTGAGCACCGGCTCTGCCCAACATAAAGTGGCCCTCTACGCGGATGATGTTTTGCTTACCATCACAAACATTGAGAGATCCATGAGTGAGGCCTTCACTGAAATCCACAACTTTGGGATGGTCTCGGGATTTGCGATTAACTATCAAAAGTCGGCGGCGCTGGGAGTGGGCTCGACGCCAGCTGAACGGGAGGCCCTGGTGAAGAGAGGTCCGTTTCAATGGAGCATCAAATCGATCCCCTACTTGGGGGTACATATCCCTGCACGCCCAACGGAAGTTTACCGAGCTAACTTCCCGCCACTCTTCAAGGAACTAGAAAAGGATCTGACCCGCTGGCAACCCCAAGAGATCTCCCTCCTAGGCCGGATCACAACATGCAAAATGAACTTACTTCCTCGCTTCCTCTATGCCTGTGCCGCCCTCCCGATCACCATTCCGCTTCCCCCTTTGCAGCCGCTCCAAAGGAAGATGGTGGACTTTATCTGGAAGGGGAAGAAACCCTGCATCCCGCGGAGAACAATGATGGCCAGCACGAGATTGGGAGGCCTGGGGGTCCCTAAACTCTGCAAATACCATATGGCGGCACAGCTGGCCCACAGTCAGGCATGGGGGCTTGCTACGGGTCGACCGAAATGGGTGGAGATCAAACAATCCTGCCTTTCTCTTCCCCTTCGCTTCCTCCCGTTCTTACCCACAGCTTTACGCCACAGCTGGTCGGGCACTCTCACAGCTACAAAACAAACAATTAGGGCCTGGGAGTGGGCTCGCAGACACCGGGGCGTCCCAGGAAACTTGAGTGTGCTCTCCCCAATCTTCCTCAGCCCAGCTTTCTCCCCCGGGGCCCGCCCCCAGAAACTGGGTCGCAGGGGGCCTTGCCACTTTAGGGCAACTTTTTGAAAGGGACTCCCCCCTAACCTTTGAACGCTGCAAGATGACTTTTCAGTTAGCGGAAATGGATAGGTACTCCTATGCTCAGCTCAGACATTGGTGCTCTCACCCACAGACCCGAGCAGCGGCCACAAGACCCCTTACCTCACTGGAACTGACGGTGAGCGACCTACCGGCCCGGGGGAAAATATCAACCCTGTATAGGCTGCTACAGGAGGACCCCCTCCAGTCCAGGCCTTCCTACATGTCCCAATGGCAAACGGACCTCGGACACGCCATTGAGGACCATACATGGGTGGACATTTGGACAAGAACGCAGACGTCTTCCCGCTGTATAACCAACAGGGAGTGTGCCCATAAACTACTCCTGCACTGGTATTACCCCCCTCTACGCCTTCATCACTTCCAACCAGCACTAAACCCTCTCTGTTGGTGACTTTGCGGCCTCCCAGGATCCTACTTTCACATGTGGTGGACCTGCCCCTGGGTGCAAGAGTTTTGGTCTCTCTGTTTAGCTACCATTAAAGACGTCACCCAGACGACCATTCCGCTCAAGCCCGAACAGGTCCTTTTAGGGATTCCACTGTCAGGCTCATACCCGGGGTCAGGGAGAAGAGCGGCCCTGATATCCCAGTTCCTATTAGCGGCTAAGATCACGGTGGCCCGCACCTGGAAGTCCGCGGACGGACCCTTGATGGCCCTTTGCTGGGTCAAACTTTGGGATATTTTAATAGCCGAGAAAATCACGGCAGCCAGGGCGGGACTGCTTCATCGTTTTCGGGATATCCGGGAGCCAGTGCTAGACTATGACCGGAATTATCCGGCCCTGACCCACAAACCGCGCCTGATCGCAAGGGCCCTTCATTCTATGGAGGACCCACCAGTGCCGTCAAGTCAGTCTGACTAAGGCCGAGAACTATGCTTGCTGGGGAACGCACGGGGTGGGAGATGGAGACTCTGGGTTACATGACCTGAGATACTACATGTAATGTTCTTGTATAATCTCTCCTGTGTGTGGATTGATAAATAAACACATTTAAAAAAAAAAAAAGACTAGTAAAGTCAATTTAACTTTACATGCTCTGGGAGACGGTAGTCAGTCCCAGAGAAGGTATTTAAACCTTGGGAAGTTTGAAAGACATCCCTGTGCCACTGCACCGAAGGTGCCATGTGACACACAAGAAAATGATGATGCCTAGGAGTTGCTTTAAAATTCCATATCCAAAGAACACAAAAGTAAAACACACTGAAAATGAAAAGATCAAAGTCCCAAAGTATAGCAAAAGAGATGGAGGGCTCTAAGGTAGAGGAAATTTAGCACTTGGGTGAGAATTCTCCCTAACAGTGATAGATTATGTAGAGTGGTCCTGCAAGGCTCCAAGCACTCCACCCAAATGTATGCATTACGCGATGCATCGAGGGCCCCACAGAACCAAAACTTGCATGCACAATGCCAAAAAGACACTCAAAACTGATAAAATACTTATGCAATGCTGTATAGGCACCCAAAACCGAATAAATGCATACATGACACAGTATAGGCTCCCAAAACCCAAATATGCGTACACAATGCCGTATAGGCACCCAAAACCAAAATATTGCATACACAATGCTGTATAGGGACCCAAAACCAAAACAAATGCATACACAATGCCATTTAGGCACCCAAACCCCCCAAAATGCATAAGAATAATGTGAAGCCAATTTCTTGTGAAGCACCACGAAATACGTGTCAGCGATAGCAAATCCTCTGACCCCCATTCTCATGCACAACTGGTAATGTCGCACCTCTTAAATCACTGCCACTGCTGTGTGCCACATAGGCAAGCCGTAAGCATGCTGCATGCATCACGTTGAATGTAACTTACACTCTTAGGCCCTTTACTCTGTCATCTGCTGCCTCAGATGCGAGACGCAAACTGAAGTTCCTCCTACCTCCGTGCCATTAGATTAACCTCCTCCTGCCCTGTACTGCCTCCAATAATCCACATCTGCTGCTGCCTGATAGAGTGTGAGTACCTGCTGCCCACCAGCACACTTTTTGGAGTGCCATCTGTTCAGCCATTGCTTTTTCTCCTGTGTTGGCCTTGTGACCACCTCATCAGGCAATGTGGACTTCCACCTCTCTGCATCACTGCCACAGCTCCATAGCATATTGCAGATTTTTAGGACCCAGCTTGCCCACACCGGCCTCAAGGGTTGCCATGTCAGCACCATCCTCCTACTCGGCATCAGGCAGCAACCCCATGGAAGCAAGTTAGAGGGCTGCCAGCTTCACCTCAACCAAAGTTAGCATCCTGGTGGCTCGGGTCCTGGCAAATTATGATTTTCTCTGCAACCCAGCAATGCAGCTTAGGTCAGACAGATGTCAAAGGATTTGGGATAAAATCACAGCTGCCATCAATGTAGACACTGTGGCAGTCTGTTCCACTAAGAACGTGAAGAAGCTCGGGGAGGACGTCAAGCACCGCAGCCATGATACGGCGAGGGCAGCTCTTGAGGTTGGTGCCACTGTGGAGGTGCACCATGCGGGCTGCCTTCGGATGTCAGCCCTTCAGAGCCACGTCCTCGAGAGGTTCTACCCAGAGTTACATACTAAGATACCTGAATGGCAAGCCCATCCGCAGGCTGCTGGTAAGTACCCATGGGATGCACTGCTGGAAAATGTAAATGCGTCATGAATGGGCATGCATGATTGCAGGTTCTTCCTTCTGTACACAGCATGTGTTTTGTACTACTCTACAAAAGCATGCAGCCTCCTGCTGATGCCGGGTGTTTATAATGACTGACATCTGTGAAGTGGACAAACATAGGCATGTGCACCAACAGTTCTTTGTGAGTTGGTGACAACAAGTGCTCTGACAGGTAAAGATGGCAGATTATGATGTTGGGGGCATATGAGTGACATGCATGAACAACACCTTTATGGGTTTCACATTTGCAAGTGAAGACTGGATCATCCACATTTAGATGAGGTCCCTGATATGGCCTGCACTCCAGTTGCCCATTTTGAAGTACCAGGAATGTTCACACCAAGATATGTGACGTATGATGAGCAAGTAAGCCAACATAGAGCCGCAGTAGGGCTCTGCCCAGTGCCTTTCAGAAGAACAATACCTATTGAAGTACCAATAACCAGACAACCATGGACAGTAAGGTATCCATTGAGAAAACCCTACCAGCAAATTAAACGAATTGAAGATTACTTAAACACTGTCCCGAAGGAAACACAAAAGGTCTTAATTGAAGACGAATGGTGATTACAGGAGGGCCCGGACAGACTCACAGATGGAAGAAAACGACAACCAAAAGATGACACACAGAGACGAAATGCCATGAATAAGGATATCATGAACTTAGAAGGAGAGACGATATTGAAATATAAAGAAACTTAAGCAGTAAGCAGGATGAAGACATTCAACCAGCTAACGCCTGTACATATGCTTGTAACCGCAAGAAGCTAAGAGAAAAGTGTGGCTTGCTATGCTTAGTAGAAGAATAGAGTGGCAAGCTCCACCTTTACATATCTACCTCTACGAAGCACACTATATCCAATCCACACACTCCGTTACCATTTACAGATATAGCACCTATATTTAAGTTACCTTTTTCTAACCAATAGCATTGCATGTTAACTTCTGAGTGTTACACGTCAATGATGATGAGTTTTGGGTATAAATGTTACTGTTTGTATGAAGTTATTGGGAGTTGAAGCGAGACGGGCTATCACATTACTGTTGATTTCCATGTCTCCCCATTTTTTGTACTTGTCATTAAATGGACTCCCCTTTGCCACACCATTGAGTTGTCCTTATTGATTGGTGTTGGAGTAAGAAAACCTGCACACCCATCCACCTCAAGGTGCAGCTATCTCGTCTTAAAGTACTGCAGAGCAAACTCAGACTCTATGGACCGGTCTGGGGTCTCTCTAGTACACTTGGTAGGAGAGGATGGTTGGTGGCCATCGATTATTGATTAAAATAAGACATTTATTGACCGTCGACATAAAGTAACTTTAGGTCTTCGGCAATATCATGAGTCCTTTGCCATTCGGCTGAGTAAACCATTAAGCGCCCCGTAGACAATGGTAGTGTAAAAGAAGACTGCAGTCAGGGCCTGAAGGGACCCGTTTCCCAACACATCCCTTCCCATTCCTACGGGCAGCCGATCGGGCGAAAATCTGAAGATGGCGGTAACAATGGCGGTGATCCCGGGGGTCCAGACAGGAACAATGCGAATGGTGAGTGAAAAAGACTAATGTTCTGGCAAAAGTCTATGCGTCAGAATAAATAACGGGAAAAGGTAACGGAGGGAGGCGGGAGAAGAAACAAAATATAGTTATAAGTAGAGAAGGCTATATATATGAGGATAATGACTCGAGAATAATTGACTAAATAGAGGTTACCGGGGTGGACACCCGAGAAGAGAGAGGTTACCATGGTGGACACCTGAGAAGTGAGAGGATCCGCCTTATTTCTGCGCTTTAAAAATGGCGGCCAGAAGAAACGTGTACCCAGAGTCCTGCATAATCGGGAACAATTAGACTACCAGAACATTTAAAGACGTCGTGAAAGGGTTTGTTTACACTCCATGAAGGGGTAATGATTAGAGGAAGAGATATCTGTGTCCAGCTGGTGTCCATCTGGTCTGTCAAGTGTCTCCCTTACATGTTTTGTTGTGACGTCGTATGTGACATTTTTGTTAAGAGAACTGATTAAAAATGGTTGCGCGATTTGATAGCTGAGACAGAATCGCACATGAGTTGTTGTCTTTTGAACAAATTGGTAATATAAACAAATGTTTAGTAGCAAATTTGGATTGGAGCTTGCAGTGTTTGGTGCTCGCTCATATTGTCACAAGGTGTTTAAACAACACAAAAGCATTAACAAGTGTTACATAAGAAGAAAGAGAACAGATTTAAGCATGGAAGACATTACTCCATTAGCACACTTATGCAAGCAATTGCCAAAACACACACCCACGCTAAAGAAGTATAGCACCGAGTGGGTTGAAGGTACTGCCCACAAGATGTTTATGCCATGGCCACAAAATGGGTCTTCATCTAAAGCCGTCTTACAACATATGACAACATATTTGCACGCCACATGCACAGGTAAGAAGCTAGAAAAAAGCCTTGCTGTTCTAGAACTTTGGAAAATGTATGAACAGACAAAAGAGGAAGAGTCCCCTACAGATTGGATACTTAACGTATGCACTGAGGGGGGTGAGACGCCTACCGCGCCACCTGCCCTGCCTGAAATGACAATTGAAGGAAGTAAGGACGAGGGATTATACACGTTGAGGGAATTTAAGGCAGCCACAGGGTACAGCAACCCTGCATATGAGTCACCTACATATAGTAGTGACAAAAATCAAGGGAAGGATAAGGACAAGAAATCAAGGGAAATCAAGGGAAGGATAAGGACAAGAATCTCACCTCCACAGTCCCAAGGGACAAGGGGAGGCGCAATGACGAAAGGAAGGATCAAGCACAGACAAGTGCATCTCTCGACAAGGAGAGAGAAGGGAAGAAATGGAAAGGGGGCGAAGACAAAACTGATGAGATAGCATTCGCAAAAGACAAATGGATGGGAGGACAAATCTTTTTGAAACTCAATGGGAAAGGCAGTGATGATGTGAGACCAAAGGAGAGATTAGATGAGGCACAGAAAAAGGAGAAAGAGAAGGAGTTAAAAGATGAAAGGATAAGAAGGAAGACAGACTAAGGCAAGAACTGCTATATCGTGAAGAGCAAGAAAAACAGCTTGATCGCAACTCAAGGGCAACCTATGATCAAGACAGACAGAAACAGCAAAGGTTAGAAGAAGACCAAAGGGTACGTGAAAAAAGGATAAGGAGACGAAGAGATGAGGACATTCGAAGGGCAGATGAACGTAGAAATCAAAATAGAAAGGAAGAGTATAGGGTCAGAGAAGAGGCATAAAGCTCAAAGAATTTGATGATGTTATCGAACGTAAGCAAAGACAGAGAGCATGCCATCTCGAATATTTGGAGAGGGAAGTTAAAAAACCCGATCGAGTTGTAGACTGGGAAGACATCGAAGAATTCTTTCCTCGGTACGGTTCACTACCAGGCATGTCTATGGCAAATATTTAAGATGACTTCGACACCTGAAGCATCGGGGAAACGATCGATAGAATATATGATGAAATGGGGTTCGAACAAATACCCCAAGGAGAGGGGGAGGATGAGCGCTTAGAAAGCACTCAGCTGTATGACACTGAGGATGTCACCCGAAGTAGTGGGAATAGGAAACTGTCTCTGGATAGATTAGAAATCAGTAGGAATAATGAAGACACAAGAAGTTGCGTGAATTGGGGACAAACAAAGTCTGACTCCGAAAGGAGGCAGCCCGAGGAAAACGAGGAAGGGAGACGGAGCGAAAGACGACTCCCAAGGGAAACAGGGATACAATGGTCAGACGCTAGCGAATCCGCACCAAGGTCAACCACGCAGTCTGACCAACATGAAGGAGTACCTCACGGTCAGAGGGGGGTGTCTTCACCGCCCTATGTAGACAGACTAAGGACATTGCCAGGTAGATGGCGATGCAGGAATATTACCGCTGCAATAGACAGGAGAATTATGAGAGAAGAGAAAGAGGGCTGCACATTCCAATTTCCGCTACTAGAGAGGGAGGAAGTAAGACCACAATATATTCCATGGCCACATATGGATCGAGAAAACTTGAAAAACAAGCTTCCACTGCTGACATCGGGAGCCGAAAAATGGATGAGTTGGAGAAAATGACAGGAGGAAAAAAGCTAGCTGTAGGGGACAAAGGTCTCCTGATCGCCATACTTGGTGAGAGAGCAGACGATTTGTGGACACAGGCAGGGTACGCTGGTGTAACCACAATTAATACCACGCATGACGGAGCACCATTTAATAATTGTAGAGCAGCAGTATGGAACGCGCTACAAGTGCTTTGCCTAGATAATTCCATTATGGGAGCTATAATGACTCGAAAATGAAGGATTCTGAGGATCTGTTAATTTATATACAGAATTTCCAAGACATGTGGTTGCTTGCGACACATGAATCTTGGACGAAATCAATACCTGTGTTTTACCATATATTGTGCCAAGGGTTGCAAGAACCAGTTCAGAAACAACTCAAGAAATTGGCAGGAGTTGAGGCTAAGCCTTAGGCTGAAATACAATTGACTATTGCACATTATTGTAGACTGTTGCAAGAAAAGAATCGCAAAAGGGAGGCAGCTTGAAAGGGTGAGGAAGCGAAGTTGGTACAAAAGAAATTATCAAAGTATGCTCTTGAAGGAGCCATTCTAACTAACGCAGCTGAAAAAAGCATGCAGCAGGTGGCTAGTCCACAACAGAATAACCAGGTAAGGCAGGGTTTTACCCATGGGGAAGAGAATTTAGGGGAAGAGGATGGCAGAGCAATCAGGGAGGTTTCCAAAATAATCAAGGAGGCTTTCAAAACATGCAAAATAGTAACCCGGATATGTCAAATGGACAAATAATCTGACCACCACCAGTATGTTGGCTGTGTGGAATGACAGAGTATTTGGCGCGCACATGCAGAAGTCAAGGCATGATGCAGAACGGCCAAGGAATGGGAGCAGGCATGGCGAATCCAGCTGCAATTTTACAACAGAGCGTTGCACAGAATCACACGGTGCAACAACAAGCACTAGGAGCGTAACAAGGAGTGCAACCCCAGAGCATGGGCAGTTTTCCACAAAGACAAACCCAACAGGCGCTGTTGCAAGTGTCACACACGATGAGCACAGGGCAGACCCAGAACCCTGGAACGGGAAGTAACACTAGGAATGGGGAAAATCCACAAGTGCACAGTGGGCCAAACTTGTATATGAACTAGGACAGCTCACTGGGAACCCTGATGTGCTCTATCCTATTAGTGACACCAGACCCTCATAGGGAAACTAGGGTGGATGTTGTTATAGGGGGGTAAAGAAAATTCCTTCCTAGTGGACATGGGTGCAACACGCTCGTATATACGTGAAGGCAAGTTTTCCTTGTCCGGCGAGGCCATAGATACTCAGAGTTTTACAGGAGCTCACAGTCGAGTTCCCTTTACAGACGCACTCCCAGTCTCAATAGGAAAATGGGAAATGAATGTACCTTTATTGTTATAGCGTCAGACACCAGTAATCATTTTGGGTCGAGACTTAATGACAAAGTTGAACATGATAATTTTGTTCACGGAGAAGGGCATAGTATGCTCCACTCCAGGAATGCACTATTCAAATGTATGTGAAATGATTGGAGCATACTCAGGACACATAGCCATGAGGGCCATACCATTGGAGCCGGACATTTTCGCAGATGGCATGACTGTGTTTGTAGCGGGATTGCCAGGCCTTACAGACAGAACCATGAGAACCCCTGATGAGTTTTTATTCAGACCTAGAATACCTATGCATGAGGAGGAGGGACAAGTATTTCCCTTGATGATACATGCAGCTGCAGTGCGAGGGAAAGTAGTATTAGTTGATGGTTATGATGATGAAGGTAGACAATGGTGCGCGATTATCGCCATCCAAGAAGGATATCAAGTGACTGACGTCACCAATGACGATCTCTTTGAAGAACAAGCAGACACGGAAGAGGCAATGGTGGAAGTAAATCTCAGCTTTTGGGTAAAGATGATTAAAAGAGAAATACCGCAGAGAATGTTGATGGCACTAAAACGTCCTGAATAATTTGATGACGACATAGCTAAATTGCCTGTCTCAGTTTGGACTACAGGACCCTATGACGTAGGCCTCTTGAAGGGGGAGGGAGAAGTAAGGATTAAACTGAAACCAGGAGCAATTTTACCAAGAGCCCGAGAGTATCCCATGTCCAGAGAGGCAGATGGAGGGATTTCTAAGACAATTTCTGCCATGATCGACCAGGACATCTTAGTGACGTCAGAGTCACCATGTAATACGTCAGTGTATCCTGTCAAAAAATCAAAGGGAGGGTCTTGGCGTTTAATTCAGGATTTACGACCGATACATGATATTGTTAAAGCTGAGTTCCTATTAGTCCCTAACCCGGCTACAATTCTATGTAATATACCCGTTGAGGCAAAATATTTCATGGTGATTGACCTGAAAAATGCCCTTTTTTCAATCCCGTTGCACTGTGACTCACAAGATCTGACGTCATTTGTGTTCAGACAAATGCGTCTGAAAAGCACGAGGCTGCCACAGGGGTACTGTGAGTCTCCTTCTATTTTCAACAGAGTCCTGCAGATGGACTTAAGCAATATTGCATTAGAAAGTATCGTCTTGCAGTATGTGGATGACATCCTAATCTGCAGAACCACAGAAAAGCAATGCAGGCACCGTTCTGTTCAGCTAGTGACTATACTGGCTGTGAAAAGGTTATAAAGTTGACAAGGAAAAGTTACAATATTGTCATCAGGAAGTGCTGTACATAGGCCAGCTAATCTCACATGAAGGCAAGAAAGTGACCCCAGAAAGGGCTGAAGCCATATTAAACACAGCTAAGCCACACACGATAAAGCAAATGCAGAGTTTTCTAAGCCTGTGCAACTATGTTAGGACATGGGTTTTCAATTACAGCTTGTATACTAAGTGTTTACTTCAGGCCCTAAAGAAGGCCCAAGTGACAAAGGGAAAGATTGAATAGTCTGAGGCAATGGAGAAAGGGTTTGCTGAACTCAAGAGAGTGATTAATACAGCTCCCGGTTGTGCAGAGGAATTTTACCTGTTTTCAAACACAGATGGCAGCGTTATGATGGCAGTGCCCGCTCAAAAATCCTTGTTGGGGTACAAGCCCCTAGCATATTACAGTGGGAATCTGGACCTAGTAATGAGAGGCCACTTCCCATGCAAACAAAGTTTAACTGCCGCAGCATTCGCCATAGAGAAAGCGACAACAATTGTAATGGGATGCTTCATGACGTTATACGTCGAGCACTCACTGTTTGCCATTTTAGAGAAAACAAAGGGCACATTGACATCTCAGAGAGCTTCTACCTATGAAGTGATCATAACAAACCCATCGATTAAAATAGTCTGATGTAAGATAGTGAACCCAGCTATGTTTATAGCAGAGCCGGTCACTGAAGGATAGCCTATACATGACTGCACAAATTATGAAGAATTCTATGATGAAATCCACAGGGTGAAAGAAAATGCCTTGGCAAGAAGAGAGATGGTCTTTATTGACAGGTCTTTGAGAATCGAACAATGTGATGGGCAAAGATACACAGGCATCGCTGTGATAAAGCACACAGTGAAAGGAGAGTTGCAAGTGCTTCTTAGTGCTCGATTACCATCTCATTATTCAGCACAGACTGCAGAATTATTGGCGTTGATACCTGCCATTGAGAATCACGCAGACCAGGAAGTAACAATGTATAGTGATTTTGCCTATGTGACGTCAACGGTGCATAAAAGCTTAGCATGCTGAAAAAGGAGGGGCTACCTCCGAGCGGATGGCATGCCAGTGCAGCACGCAGCCTTATTGGACAGGCTGATTAAGGCACTACAGCTCCCAGTGGGCATAGTGGTTTTGAAATGCGCCGCCCACGTGAAAGAGACAGATTTTGACTCACGTGGAAATAACGTAGCAGACACGGAAACCAAGCGTATGGCATCCAAATGTGAGATGATTGTGGAAGTGGCGTGAACCCATGAAAGAATGAGGGTTGCACGAACCACACCTGAAAGTTACAACGATTTTGGGCAAACACAGCTAATGGAACTCGAAGGGGAGGAGAGGCAGGACGAGAAAAACCTGTTGAAACGTCAAGGGTGTTCTTTAAACCCCTCTGACACCTTGTGGCGACAAGGCAGCACTGGTAAACCAGTAATGCCTGTAGCCCTATTAAAAATAGCACTGGAGCAACTACATTACCCGGCGCATATGACAAAAGAGAATCTAGCAGCAACGCTCGTGGAAGACTGGTTCATACCGAATTTAGCAGAGCATGTTGCATTCTTTATGGTGAACTGCATAATCTGCCAGCAATTCACCGCTGGGGACACATTCAAAGTAATGAGAGGAGTCAATCTCCAGGCCAAATAGGCCTTTTCAGCACTTGCATGTCGATTACGTCAACATGATTCAAGTCTGCAATGAGTACAGATACTTAATTGTTGTGGTGTGTCCATTCTCTAGATGGATAGAAGCAGGTCCATGTACACACCCAACTCTACCTGTGCAGCCACATTTTTTGTGAAGGAAGTATTCCCCGGGGGGTTGTGTGAAGTCATGAGATCAGATAATGGGGCTCACTTTGTAAATGCAGTCTTCTAGCAGATTAACTTGTGGCTTGGTGTAAAGCACAAGTTCTCGTCGGCGTATCATCCAAAAGGTAATGGGATCTGTGAGAGGCTCAGCGGCTTGTTAAAGAAAAGGATAGCCAAGTTGAAGCTTACTCTAAAGAAGGGATGGTTGCACTGCCTTCCACTGGCACTGTATGCTCTTCGGAAGCAACCTGGCTCCGACCATCATTTACGCCACATGAGATAGGAAGAAGAATGAAAACTCCCCTCACACCCTGAGATAGAGCTAGATGCGATGCCCAGTCAACAGGAGAGGTTTTAGGGTCTGAAATGCAAAACTAGCTGAACTGTGTGACATCTTGCCTTACTGTAATTTCAGACCAGCTGCAGCGACGACTAACAGGTACGGTGCAGCACAGAACACAGAATGAGACACGACACCAGACTCAGCTCAGGGTCTACGTGTTCCACTCGTCTTCCCTGGAGATGCCGTCTTGGTGAGAAACCATACAAGGAAAAGGTGGGACGAGCCAAGATTCAACAGACAATTCACAGTTGAAGACGTTACTCCATCTGCAGTCAAGCTACAAGGAAGAAGAGCTTGGATCTTCCTGGGTGATATCAAGCCATACATCGGAGGAACCCCCTGCCTGCACCCCACCGCGAAGAGACTACAGACAACAGGGAAGAACCACAGCATGTGCAGACGAGATGCATGACGAGGAAGAAGGATGCATGGTACCATGGACCAGCAAAGTAAAGACAAAGAACTTTTTGCAAGTTGTGGCTTAATTTGGTGGACACTTCCTCTTTGCAAAAAAAGGGGATGAGGACATAAAAACAGACACTCTGTGCATCCTAGTTGCAGAGTGAAGAAGAAAAATGCGCGTGTAAGCCACAACATGTTGTGTTGATTTGATCTTTTGAACTGAGGCACTCTTAAACCGTGATGAGAAAAAAACTGACAAATTTTGATCAAGGATATTTGCATTGAAACAGATACAGTATCTCGATTCATCCAAAACCGAGACTTTGTTTTGAAGCACTTATGGTGTACCACAGTGGAGTCATCACAAAGGACGTGGTCACATATTTCAACTTAGTGTTAAGATCATACCCGTCACTGGTAGGGAGACTCACAAGTGTCACAGACTTTCTTCAAGATCCTGACAACGAACAAATAATCAGACAACTGCTCACTGTCATTGCCAAACAATTCATCATACTCCCTGAGTACCAGTGAGAAGGAATCAAATGCTTCCAACACAGGCAGAAATAGATGAGCTTATCAATACACTGTTCTTTCGCATAATCAAACACTGTCCATCTATTGTCGGAAGAACAACTGATACATTCACATTCCTTCAAGATCCAGCAAATACTGAACATTTAAGCCATCTTTTGAATAAGATTGTTATTTTGGTCAAACTCCACACGACCGGACAGTGCAGACATTGTTTACATCAAGGAAAGAACATATAATCCTGAATCTCAACAAAGACTGGACAAATGTCCCTATCACCAGAAGACAGTAGATTTGCATACCACATCTTCTTTCACCTCATTGACAACTTTCCAGAGCTAGTAGGAAGACCACTAATGTTGACGTACTCACATTTCTCGGAGATCCAGTAAAGTGTACTCAGCTAAACCTGCTCTTGCATGCCATTGTAGCCCAAATAAAAAAAAAATCCAATCTCCATCAAATCCTGAGGAGACTTTCTGCTGAGGGACAGATCGAGGGAGCAGAGTTAAGAGTTTTATTTGTTATATTTGTTGTCACTTTTCCCTATCTCTTCATACTGACCAGTGTCCAACATGTCCTTAGGACTGGAGCAGATTTGAGGAGTGGACTGGGAACTCACACACTTTGAACATGCACAGTAAAGGTGACTCATTGAAGTATTATTTTAATCTATTTCTCCCATAGTTTAGCAAAGGAACTGTTTCCTGTATTAAGAGACAATCGTGACTTGCAAGAGGGGGGGACACTTGTGAAGCACATGACACTTTTGACACAGAACTCGAAGAAGGATATTGGGTGGGGGAACAATGACATTGACATTTGGCAAATGATCGAGATGGGGGCCCAGAACAGTAACCTGGTCCTCCCAAAAGCAGAGAGGCATCACCGCTTCTCTGGAAGAAAATGCAGTTGCCTTACATATCGAACCATAATGTACTTATGCATTGTATTTATCATTATTTTACGGTCATTAACAATCAGAACTGCATTTATTATTGGCGCACGGAGCGTTCCAATTTCAGTGCACCCATCTGATGATATACGCATGAAACCCCTAAAGCACCCAGACCTTATATAGTGATTCCAGTCCCTAGAAAATCTGATGGTAGAGTAAATGAAGTTGAAATTAACGTGATTAATAGTGATACACACACACTTATGGTAACGAATGTGCAGGAAAGCCGGAGACAGGGTCGGCATAAATGAAGACAAAGCACTGGCAACTACAAACACACACACACACTGAATGCACACAAAACAGGCCTAGTGTCAATGACCTCAGAACCAAAAACAAAAGCAGCAGAAAAGATGAGACTGCCTACCGTAAAAACCTTCACAGGAGATAGTGGGAGAAAACAAGAATTACGAGAAAGACCAACAGAAGCAGTCATATCAGAAGCCCTTAAGAAAATGGAAGTGGCCTCGGAACAACTCTCCGCAAGGACACAAATGTTAGTAAACTTACTATTCCCATACATAGCAAGAGCAAGGAAATGACAAGAGGAACTGAAGTACAAAACGACAGAGGCTGTATTACCCAGCACACATATTCCAACACAAGGGACAAGTAACAGGTCTACAATACAGCCGCATACTGAACCAGTGTTAGGCTGGTTGGAATGGGCACTTGCACACAGCAAAGAAAAGATGCATGAGGACCAGGAAAGAGCTGCCAGACTCTTGTCCAATCAAATGGTGCAGATGAGGAAGCCTGCACCATGGACTAGCATACCTGAGAACCCGCCAGCAAGAAAAAGCCATACAGAGGCATTCAGAGATGTAGTTATAGCAAACTATAGTAAACCTTAAGAATCAAGATAAGGATGCATGAAGATAATAATGAACTCAATGACTATCTGGACAGCACAGCACATCTAGGAAACAACATTTGGTACCAGCACATGAAAGAAGTTGGAAGACGAAATTCAGAAGGAGAATGCTTTATTTGTGCACTTCTACCGTACAGCATGGGGAAATCCAAGATCTTTGTGGCTGTAGAAATAGATGTCCCGACAGCACACTGTCTCTCACACATAGCAATGTGCAAAACCAGGGGCCAGTTCATGGGAAGTGATGCCTCATTGATATGGGCAACTGAAACAGCTTATCCCGATGAAGATAATTATTTCTAGGACATTAAGATGAGAAATAAAGCCCATACTAGGAATCACGTGATCAGGTACGAGAAACCTCAAGTTAAAGGAGCAGGAATAAGATAGGAAGTAAACCCGAGACTGAATATCCAAGGAAAAACTCCAAAAGAGGCTCAAATTTGGAAAAACAGAGGTGAAATGCAGATTTGCGGAACAGTGTTTTCACCAGACAGATGGGAGCAAGGAGTAGTGATCTGCAGAGCATGTATGGTCCTCGGAGCCTGCAAGGAAGCCATCGAAAATTCACAGAGACTGTGCAAACCGCTGTGGCCAAAACCTACAAAATTACTGACATGGGTCGAAGACAGAGGAGGACCCTTGCAGAAAATGCCACTAGAAAGCCTGAAATTGCTTCAGGAGCAATGGCACAAGGAAGATGTGAGAGTATCAGAACTGCGGACACATTTTTGAGGCTCCAGGAAGGACTCATGGGACTGCAGTAATAATGGATCATTATTGGGCATGTAGATCCAAAGCATACATCAGACTGCCGAAAAACTGGGTAGACATATGCACAATAGTGAATGTCCACGTTCCAGCACTAGTGATCCCGAAAAGTGACCTAAATATTGATAAGTTTCCCAAAAGCAGATGCTCACCTGAGGAAGATGAGATCTGTGGAACTGATAACATGAGTGAAGAGAGAACATTATTTTTCTGCCAAATCAGAAGAAGTATTTCATGCAATCCCATATGAACACAGGCTATTCAGCCTCTCCTCATCAGTGTTTCACGACAATCATCATGCCAAGATTCCAAGATGGGAGTTACTGCAAACCATCAACACATCAATAAAAGGATTCAAAGCGATCAAGGAAGAGTTAAGAGCAATCCGACTGATGACTCTCCAAAATAGATATGTACTTGACATGATCACAGCTATGGATGGAGGAGTTTGTGCAAAAATTGGAGAATCATGTTGCACATTTATACCTTCTCACAACGAGGAAAATGGAACTTTAACAGAGGCTATAGGTATGCTAACAAAACTACAGAACCAGATGATCAATAAAACCAACGAAGTTGATGATGATAGCTGGTTTGGATCTCTGTTTTCATGGGTTCCACAATGGATGGCGGATGCATTCAAGTTCCTAGGAGCCCTGCTAGTGATGATATTACTAGGATTTTGTGTTATCAAGACAATAATCTCGCAATGCCAGAAAGCTGCTAAGAAAGCCATAGGGATGAAAATAATGATTAAGGTCAAACCAGGATGGAAGCCCAGAGATCTAACTGATGATGAAATAAGAGACCTTGTGAAGGACAGTGAGCATGCGCCTGAAGGTACGAAGTTTCTTTATCCCAGGAAACACAGAAGCTATGAAGGAAAATGGATCTATTGCAGCCCAAATGGATAATGTCAGCTAATGACATGGAACAAAGACCTGTAAAGACAGCAGGAAGCCTGAAAGGAGTGATACAAATATGGACTCCAAAGAGACACTCCTTCACACCACATGTACAAACCCAGAAGATGAAGAAGAAATAAATACAGAAGAACCAAGTAAGATGAATCCAAAAGAGGAAGCAGAAGTGGTCAATGAACCAACCATGGGGGGAGTGTAGAGGAGGTCCCATTTATGGCCTGCACTCCTGTCACCCATTTTGAAGTACCAGGAATGTTCACACCGAGATATGTGACGTATGATGAGCAAATAAGCCAGCAGAGAGCTGCAGTAGGGCTCTGCCCAGTGCCTATCAGAAGAACAATACCTATTGAAGTACCAATAACCAAACAACCATGGTTAGGTATCCATTGAGAAAACCCTACCAGCAGATTAAACGAAATGAAGATTACTTAAACACTGTCCCAGAAGAACAACAAAAGGCCTTAATTGAAGATGAATGGTGATGACACGAGGGCCCGGACAGACTCACAGATGAAAGAAAACGACAACCAAAAGATGACACACATAGACGAAAAGCCATGAATAAGGATATCATGAACTTAGAAAGAGAGACGATGTTGAAATATAAAGAAACGTAAGCCGTAAGCAGGATGAAGACATTCAACAAGCTAACGTCTGTACATATGCTTGTAACCGCAAGGAGCTAAGAAAACAGTGTGGCTTGCTATGCTTAGTAGAAGAATAGAGTGGCAAGCGCCACCCATACATATCTACCTCAACTAAGCACACTATATAAGTGCGAGTCCACTTTACACAAAAGCAGAATTAACTCAGGTTACTAGGGGTCAAACAGGACATGATTCGTATTCCAGCTAAAACGAGAAGAGACGGCCGAATTGAAACTTAGCAGGAGCAGCTCATGCCTGGGAAGTCAAGGTCAGACCAAGAGAAGGAGCAAACAGTAGCTTCGCGGAATCGAAACTTGAGAACAGAACAGCCTATCTCAGGAAGGCCGAAGATAAGGAGGCCCAGGCAGGTGGCAAGCCAAATAAGAATTAAATGTGCAAATAGGAGGACAATTAAGCAGATTCATGGTGTGCTAGCACGTGACCAGCCGAGCGAGAAGAGGCACAGTTTCACACCTACGCCTGGCTGTCGCCCAGAGATATCATAACATTTTCTGACAAGAAGCTACAGTTTTGAGGCCGACCACAGCCAGCTAATTGACACATAGTCACCAAAGTACTGATTGATGGAAGGGAGGCTGGGTGATCTTGGGGCATCCTGCACCTGGTTAACCATTCTGCGTGCTGCTAATTAAAGTGGAGATTTATGCATGGGGTGATGCCAACCCAATCACAATGGACCAAATAATCTAGGGTCCTATAGATAGTAGAACCAATGGGACGTTGTACTTTTACTGACGTCCACCGTAGTCATTTGTGAAGGAAGGGCTTAGACGCCCACCTCATAGTGCTTATCCAATCCCCACACTCTGTTACCATATACATATATAGCACCTATATTTAAGTTACCTTTTTCCAACCAATTGAATTGCATGATAAGTTTTGAGTGTTACACGTCAATGATGATGAGTTTTGCTTATAAATGTTACTGTTTGTATGAAGTTATTGGCAGTTGAAGCGAGACGGGCTATCGCATCACTGTTGATTTCCATGCTTCCCTGTTTTTTGTACTTGTCATTAAACGGACTCCCCTTTGCCAAACCATTGAGTTGTCCTTATTGATTGGTGTTGGAGTAAGAACTCTCCATCCCCATCCGCCTCAAGGTGCAGCTATCTCATCTTACAGTACTGCAGAGCAAACTCTGACTCTATGGGCCGGTCGGGGGTCTCTATAGTACACACACCTAGCAGCTGAGACTGACACATGTGTATGGTTGTCTGAAAATGTCATGTTGGTGCATTGACCTCTTAGGCATGGGAGTGTGATACGACAGCCCACTGCATAGGGAGCCAGAGATGACATGTGATCATGCCATATGTTTGGTCTGGGTGCAACAGCATAGGTGCATGCAACTCAGCAATGTGTCTTTGTACGTTTTGCATGCTTACAGGTCAAACAGTCAGGGATGAATGTTATTACATGTAATTTGGAGGACATGTGCCCAAGCAGGTGTCATGTGACCTCTCCCCTGCTCACATGGCCATGCTGTGCGTAATCAAATCATGTCATGCTCATGTGGTCCTGCATAGAATAGGGTGGATTAAGAGCTATGCTGTTCCCAGAAGTGCACCATGCATGCCCAGGGTGGTCCCTCAGACCAGCTATGCTCCCATGCATTCAGTGATTGCCAACCCTACCAAGGGACACACTGCCCACCCCTTTAACCCTCTGTTGAGCCTCCTTGGGCCATGCATCATGGGGATGGGTCTTTGCCAGGAGGCCAGAGCTATGGGCCACAAGTACCCATTGCGATCCTTTGGAATGCCTGGTCATCTGATGTAGTACCTTGAGAATGCATGTTAGGTCCAGAAGGCTGTCTGGCTCTGGATATCCAGATGGGCCGCAGTCTGGAATGTACTCCTGTTGTGTACACGAGGAGGCGTGACATGTTTAGGCAGTCCTCCCCCTCTTTTGTCACTGAGGGTACATGGGTTACAAGTAATCATACTTGCCTTCCTCTGGCCCACTGTTGACAGTGTGTAAGGGTCATGTCTTCCCTCCATCCTGGGACTCACTGAAACACCCAGGCTACGCACATCCCCAGGACGGACAAAGGCCATGCGTCACACAATGTGCACACAGAGATTTGCATGCTGGGGGCCCTCTTCTGATTGGTTGAGTATGTTTACAGCCCAACAGGGTGCCTGGCAATCGAATGACCCTCAATGACTTGCACTGCAACAGCAGGGCAGGCGATTTGTCTGGCTCTCTGCATTCCACAGGTTTATCTTGCACACTTGGTTCATATCGGGTTGGAGTGTTTGTTTGGCCATGGGCAATGAGACATGAATAGGAATGGTGTTGACTTGAGGGCATGCCCCCTCTGGGAGTGCCCCCCTACATGGGTGTTTCTGCACCCCAACACTGCATAGGCAAAGCAGGCTAGGAGTTCCCCAGTGTTCATGTTAGAATACAAGAATGGTTGGTTGACCACAGGGCCTGCCTAAAACACAGTGGGTGTGGGCTCACATGAGCCATGCTACAGAGTTCAGATTGCAACTGCAGTCCAGGGTGACAACAGTTCCACAGGTTCCAGCCCACCCTTCCCTACAACAGTGGTGTGTGCATGGGCAGCACTCACACCCTTCTTGCAAGGTTATTGACTGGGTTATTGTCCTGTGGAACAACAAAAATGAACCTGGGTGAAATGAGATCAGAACATCTGTACACATTTAAACAATACCAAGTCTTGTCAAAAAATATATATTTATTTATAAGCAATTTACACAAATATTTATTGTTCTCAACATCCACATTTAAACACCACCATTCATTCCATCATTCATTCACAATCTCACTATACATGTCAATATTCCACTATATTATATTATATTATATTATACTATGGAGACCCCGGGCAGGATATCAGCCTGATATGTCAGGTATGAATAATAATCAGAGACAAGGCCGGGATCAAAGAAATAATGGTCCCTACCAGACATTGGGGACACAAAGCAGATTTGATCCCAACACCATGATATATGGTAATCAGGATAGACCCCGATATGTGGATTGATTTACTGATAATGGGAATCAACATAGGGGACAGTACCCACAAAATGAGAGACAGGACATGAGGCAGAATATGAATTATGCTCCACGTCAATACAACGAATCACCACCATCAGGGGACTACAACCAAAGGATGGCTGCACCCCGCTCCCCTCCACATACGAATCAATATTTCAGGAACAATCCCAATAGAAATCATTCCCCTGAGAGGTATCAGAATAGATCCAATCAGAGGGAAAACAACCAATATCGATCTAGGCCACAGAGAGAGGATTCTAGAGAGATGGAAAGATTCCAGTGTCTCGAGGCCCAATTGAAAATGTTAGATGAACAAATAGGAAAGCTCTGTACAGCACAAAAACAGTCATCAAAGGAGGGGGCAGAAGGACATAGCAATGACCGGTTGGTTTCTGATAAGTGACTAAGTATTTATGATACCTGCAGTGCCAAAAAGACAGTTTGCTCTGATGTAATTATGCATAATGACTCTGAGATGCCTAATGATTTAAAAGTGAAATTACCAGTAAATGAACATGTGACAGAAATTGCAAACACATCTAAAAGAAAGGTACGGTTTAAGCTAGAGCTAAATCAAACATTGGAGATTTGTACAAATGAAAAAGGAAAACCTTAAATTCCAAAAGAACAAAGAGACAGATTTAAGAAAGATGACTCATGCATGGGGAATATCAATGAACAGGGAGTAAGTGGGGATGCTATAATTCCTTCCTTGGGCAATCAGAATAATAACCAAACACAGACAGAAAAAAGAAATACTCAAAAGGAGGGTACAGGTCAATCACTTGAAGAATTCTTTGAGCCACATATTTTTGAAGAAGTTAAAAGGACTGGCACCATACCGAATAGCCACAAATGCACAGAGTTAGACAATGATAAATTGCCAAGTGATGTTGTTACACATGTTCAGTTGGAGGGTTGTAATGTGACCTCCGATGATACATGGATGGATGGATGGGCGAACGGTGGCCACACTCCAAAAAAGCTCTGAACATGGGGAAATGAACAAAGTCTCTCACACAGAAATAGGC